>NW_019268525.1:1052188-1086781 GCF_002738365.1 Cucurbita moschata
TTAAAAAAAAAAAAAAAAAAAAAAGAGGCATTTTCATTTTTAGTGGATACCGGATCCAAAAGAAACATGTTGGGTAGGCCCAAGCCTTCAAAATCATTTTTCAGTAACTTAAAAGGCCCAATTTATTATTATTATTATTATTATATTTAAAAAAAAGTTAAGACACAAGCACGTGGTATGTGAGATAACGAATAAATTAAAGAGGACTAAATTATTATTTTAATTATTTCTTATAAACTTAAGGATGAATATGGCTAAAGAAATTGGTCTCTTTTTTTTAAAGAATAATTGAAATGGTTAGATTTATAAAATTATTTATATAATTCAGAATTAAAAATTATTAACCATGAGTAAAAACATATAATTAATAATAATAATAATAACAACACAGTTTATTATCAAAAGGGGAGACCCTCCACTCATCAAGCATTATGATAGAGTGATTTGAGGGCAACTCCTTGGAATTAAGTCCTTAATCTTGCTTTTAATCTCACTTACACTTTTAAATTTTAATATATTTAATCAACCACATCCGAAATTAACTTTTAAATTTAATAGCTCAATTGGTTAAGGTCTAGAAAAACCGAGAATTCTAGGTTAACTCGCTCTCTTATATATATGTGTGCGCGATTATGACTCTAAAAAAAAACAATTGAGCTTAGCTTTCATCGCTAAATCTAAGAATGTTAATATTCTTTTTCTCTCTAGTTTTTTTTTTTTATTTTTAAGAACCCATATCGGTTGGACAGGGAAATAAAACATTTCTTATAAGGGTGTGGAAGTTTCTCCCTAGCAGACGCGTTTTAATGGAAAAAAATAGACAATATTTGCCCGTAGTAGACTTGGAGTATTACAAATTGTATCATAGCCAAACATTGAGTGGTGTGCATGCGAGGGCTGGGCTTCTAAAGGGAGGTGGATTATGAGATCCCACGTTGGTTGGAGGGAAGAATGAAACATTATTTTGTTTTAAAATTGCGAGGTTAACGACAATACGTAACAAATCAAAGCGGATAATATTTACTGGCGATGCCGACGACACATAATGGGCCAAAAAAAGATAATATCGACTAATAGAACGTACTTTCCAAATTAAAGGAGAAAAAAAGAAAAAGAATGAATGGATGGATGGGTGAAATTTGACTTGTGATCGAAGAAAGCATGAGGTAAGGGAAGAGAATGATGCATTTTTTGGGGATTTTATTGAATGTTTGAAGATATTGGAGGGTAGTTAAGAGTGTTTGATGCTTGGCCGTTATAGTCTCCATCAAGCAATTCCAATCCCCAAACCTAATGATTTCTACCCTAATTTTTACCCAAATTATTCACCATAATTCCTATCTTCATAATGGATCATATAAATAAAATCTTATTTTTCATTTTGTTTTCGAATTTTCTATTATTTTATTTTGTAGAAAAAAAAAAGAAGTTAATATTATCCTCAAACGGGCTCTCGTTAATTTCTTGGATGGAATCAAACATTAGGAACCAAAAAAGATTTTGATACGGAGAAAAGGGACAAAGAATGTGGGAAAGGAGGAAGCAAATGGAAGAAAATGATAGCAAAGTTTGCTTGCATTGGAAACTTGGAATTGTGGTGTTCTTGTGTGTGTGTGGGTTGCGTAAAGCTCCACACATTCATACATTTTTTGAATCTGAAGGACAAACCCAAAATCATTATATATATTTCTCATACAAACTCCATTAAACTTCACTCCAACCAACTCATATATACCACATATCTTTTTGGTCCTCGATCTCATATACGAGTATCAACTATTATGATATTTTGTCGTAATTTCTACCCTCCATTCAATTTAATAATGGCTCGTCCCATTCATTTCAATAATTTTAAGTTTACACAAATTTAAGTTTGATCAATATATTAAAAATATTGCAAAAAAAAAAAAACGAGATCATTGATATTTTATTTATTAAATTATTATCGAATTGAGCTGAATAAATGTCTGTATTTATCTCCCGGAACTCGGGAGGATCCTATGTGAGGGGTTGGCAGTTTGGTATGAAGTTGTTGAACCATATGCAATAAGGGGCTTAATTTATTTGATGACGTAGCCAAATCTAATCACATTTTTTCCTTTATTTATAAAGTTAATTTCATCATTATCTTCGAATTAAAAAAAAATAATAATAAAAATAAAGAGAGAGATGATCTTAATAAATGATATAAAGTTGCCTAACCCAATGCCCTAATTGCTGCCCTTCTTAAAAATCGTAACTTTATTTTGTTGTGATTTAATTGTTGTGGAAATGCTTTTTTTTATTTTATTTTTATGCACTGCGAACGGAATGATCTCAGCTTAAGATTAAGAAAAGACGAAAAATGGAACGTTTTTGGACTTTGAGTTCTGAGTCAATTTCCATTTCGTCCATAAAAATATTGACTTCAATCTCTATTTAGTCATTTATGTCTTTTTTTTTAGAATTACGAACTTTCGATAGTTTGAATCTTAATATTGGTAGACGATTATGGTTTCATATCTATCTGCCCTACACCCAAGAAATTAAAGAAAGAGATAAGATTATTTATATATTTATTTTCAAAAGTTTATTAATTCGAACGGAATAGAGAAGAAAACTTCATATGAACACGTTTTTTTGGTCTTAGTCAAAAGTTCCATTTTGGATAAAAAGTATACACTTCTTGCTATTTATTACACTAATTCATATATTAATACCTACACCATAGGCTAAAATTCCAAAACTAATGGGTACGAGATAATTTCATCAGTAAAAAGTAATTGATAAGTAAGTGTAAATACAAAATTAATTCAGCTTTTGAAAATGTTAGAATCTCTCCTTGGTAGACTCATTTTAAAATTGTTAGGCTGACGTTGATACGTAATGAGTCAAAGTGTATAATATTTGCTAGCAGTGGGCTTGAACAGTTAAAAATGGTAATGAGTCAGGGAGGATGTGAGCTCTCAAAGAGGTGATTGTAAGATTTGATATCGGTTAGAGAGCAGGACATTTTTCGGAGAAAAAAACGAAACATTTCTGATAAATATATTAATACGACAAGAAAAATAAGGTTAATTTATCTCAAAGTGGATGGATAATTTTGGTTTTAACGTACGGCTAATGCACGGCGTAATACGTGGACCGATAAATGCGGGGTATGTGGGACCCGCCCATTCTCTTCGAGCATTGAAAATATATACATAATTATATATAATTCATTTTTTGGTGCGAAAATAAAAAGACTTTTATTATGTTTTACCGTAAAAAGAAAAAATCAATAATTATTTCTAAGTTTCAGAAAATTATAATTATTAAAAATTAAATTTGATTTTATTTTTTTCCCTAAAGAAATTAAACATTTTGAAATGTTGGTCAACTTTTATATTATCTATTCTTTTTTAAAGGAGATTGTAACTTTTGACTAACATTTTAAAATAATTTTGAAAAATAAATAAATTTGAGTAAAATAAATTAAAATTTGCTAGTTTAATTATTCATAAAATTTATTAAAAAAAAAAAATAGTAAAAGCATTAATTAATTAAGAAAAATAAAATAAAAACTAGATTTACTAATGATTGAATTAAGACATTTTAATATGCATCCAACGGCTCTAAATGAATCACGTGAAAATCCGATCCCATGATTGTAGTGCTGTAGGGGATTATTCATCTCCCATTGGATTCCAAAATGGAGAATAAGAGGACTTGTGAATCAAGCAAAACCGGTTTCTATCTAAAATCGTTTTGTTATGAGTTGGGATCCACTTTTGCCCTTCCCGTCCACCGAAAATCCATTTGTTTCTTATAGAACGGCGAGGGTATTAATGTCAATTCATACATTAAAAAAAAAAAAATTATAAAAGCCATTTCAAAAGTATTATCAGCCCTCTATTTGATTTCTTAAATATCATTTTTTCGAAAAAATAATTAGAATTGAGTTATGTTTATAATTGTAGTTATTGTAATTTTAATATTTATCTGAAAAAAATCAGTGGAAAATTTTAATTATTAATGTATTTTTTAAATAATTACAAAAAAAAAATAATGACTCTACAATACAAATGGTAATGACTCTTATTTTCCAAATTTAGAACAATGAAAGGATAAAATTCACATATAAGTAAAGTTTATTTTGTAAAGTAAATTAATATAATAATATTAATTTCTGAGATTTTGTTTGATTGGGTGAATTTTGAAATATTTATGACGTAATAATAATTGTATAGAAAAAAAATTAAGAAGAAAAAGAGAAAGTGAATTAAATTAATTATGGAGAGTAATCGGAGCGCGGAGAGACCAAACACCATTAATTAAGGGTGATTATTTCGTCTCCTCCAAATAAACTTTTTTTTTTTTGTTTTTTAATTAATTTTTTCTTTTTCCTCTGTTTCCCTCCATAAATACCAATCCCCCATTCATCTCAATCTTCACATTCACATTCAAATTCTTCGCTTCATTTGCGGTTCTAACAATGGCTGCTATTCCTATTTCTCTTCTCGCCATTATTATCTCCCTGCTCTCTGTCGACGCTAGGATCCCTGGAGTTTACTCTGGCGGCCAGTGGCAGAGCGCTCATGCTACTTTTTATGGCGGCAGTGATGCCTCTGGAACCATGGGTATGCTCTTTGTTTTTTTTTTTTTTCACGGTTTTTAGTCTGGAATTATCACGCATTGTATCGCCTTTTGTTTCGGTTCGACTGTCTCTGAAAATTCTAGGTAGTTGTAATTCTATTTTTGATCGTTTGACTTGATTGTCAGAGAATTGTCTGCGTTTCATTCAACCTAGTTGTGAATTATCGTTTGATTTTCCTGAGAGGAAATTGTGTGTGATTTTGATCGAATGATGCTGTGTTTGCTCTTTCTCGATCGGACTTTCTGTTAGAAACCTAGTTGTGAAGGATCATTTGAATTAACTGAGAGAGTGTTGTTTGTGTTCGATTCTAATGTTGTGCTTGCTTCTTCTCGAATTTTCTCTCTGGAAGCCTCGTTACTTATGATAACTTCAATTGATCTCGGGAGTATTGTGTGTATTTGGTTCAATTGTCGTGTTGCTTTTTTCGTCGAATTTTTCTCTGGAAAACCTAGTTTAGGACGATCGGTTGAATTGATTTGAGAAAGAATTGTGCGTTTGATTGATTCAGGTGGTGCTTGTGGTTACGGAAACTTGTACAGCCAAGGTTATGGCGTGAATACCGCGGCGTTGAGCACTGCTTTGTTCAACAACGGTTTAAGCTGCGGAGCTTGCTTCGAGCTCAAGTGCGCTAACGATCCGCAGTGGTGCCATGCCGGCAGTCCGTCGATTTTCATCACCGCCACAAACTTTTGCCCTCCTAACTACGCTCTTCCGAGCGACAATGGAGGCTGGTGCAACCCTCCCCGTCCTCATTTCGACCTCGCAATGCCTATGTTCCTCAAGATCGCCGAGTACAGAGCCGGAATCGTTCCAGTCTCTTTTCGAAGGTAAAAAAGAAGAACTCTCTTTTCTTTTCAGTAGATAACGCCGTCACTTTATTAAACTAGAAAACGAGCCAGATATTTGCCAAACCGCGTGAGTAATCGAGATCTGTGAATGAACTGGAGTAATCTCGACCGTCTGATTTTCACTGTACTGTATTTTGGTACTTCACAGTGAAGTTGGAAAATCGGGTACAGAGTATTACTTTTTCCGTGGAATCTTAGACCTAGTTATCCTGGCTCTGTTTCATGACTTCATCATCCTCGTGCCTCTCTTAAAGGAGAAATTATTGGACGCGATGGCACCCTCGAACATGCCATAGACAAATTATAGAACTCATTTTTTTAATTTAACAGTCATTATTAAGATCATATAAATTTTAGACGCAGCAGTTTCAATGAGTAAATTATAGATGGCATTAGTTTATGGCTCCACAATCAGTTCGAATCCTCCACAACCAGTCCGAATCTCTGCCACTGACTGAAATGGGCAGTTTCACGGAGTAAATTACCCATTTTGTCTTTAGATCAACCCCATCCCCTCCTGCTTTTACATTTTTATTGAAGAAGTTATTCTTTGTCGATTTCCAATGCCCTTCTGCCATTGATCTGCTACTCTTGAAGTTATTATAGTTTCTATACATTGTTCATCAACTTTCTAATCAATTTGCTTTTCGGTTGTTACCTCGTGAAGGCATTCATTCTTGTTTAAAATAAATCAGGAATGTGAGTAATTAGGTTGCCATGCCGGAAACAAAATCGTTGAGATTAATTATTACTGTTTATGAACTCCACAGGGTGCCATGCCGGAAACAGGGAGGAATTAGGTTCACAATCAACGGCTTCCGGTACTTCAACTTGGTACTGATCACAAACGTGGCAGGCGCAGGAGACATCGTGAAGGCGAGCGTGAAAGGCAGCAAAACAGAGTGGATGAGCATGAGCCGAAACTGGGGTCAAAACTGGCAATCAAACGCCGTTTTGGTAGGTCAGTCACTGTCGTTCAGGGTTACATCCAGTGACCGTCGCACCACCACTTCGTGGAACATCGTCCCTTCCAATTGGCAGTTTGGCCAGACCTTCACCGGCAAGAATTTCAGGGTCTGAAAATTTTGAAACCCTTCCCGCTCTTTTTTTTTTCTTCAACAACTTGCTTAGCTTTTTGCTTTTTGCTTCAATCAAATATGGGTGGGGGTAAAGGGTTTCCTTAGAGGGAAGAGAAAGTGCGAGAAAAAATGAGAGAAAAGTGAGCGCGGAGTTTAGGGGATTTTAATGGTAGGGGGAAACTTTTTGACTTGGGAGGTGGGAGTGTGTGAATGCATGTTGTGTATCTCATGGGGGAAGGAGGTGTATTTCTTTTACTTTGTTTGTTGTAATGAGAAGAATGGCTGAAAGTGGCTGCTTATTACTACAGCCCGCAGCTTTGCTTATTACTATAAATGTCCTTATATATTTAGACAGCTGACATGAAATTATTCCTGTTAACCCACTCTGCCTCCTTACAAGATAAACTCGACAACTTCCAAAAATATATTATCAAATATACAACATTTGAAATTAATGCAGTAACCACACCCATAAATGGTTAAAACTTTTGCACTTACCCATAAATCTATGGGCAATTTAACCAATACAAAAAAGTCAATTAAAGTAATATTACCTTTTAAAATGATATGAAACTCGAGAGGATTCCATCCAACAACCCTCCGAACTTTAAATCTATAAATTAACCCTAGAATACATACCTAAAATGTTGCAACAGCTCAATTGAAAAATTGTAACTCTCTGTGAAAGGTCTTTTATAACACAACCATACTTGAAATCATTTGATGTCCCGTCTGTGCGTAACAATTTAATGGAATAAGTGCTCCCATTAACAAGTCTTCAGTTTCAGGTTTGTGTACATATTCTCCTCAATAAAACCTCATCTCTTTAATCTCTGTACATACATGTGCCAAATATCTCTCTTTTTCTCTTTTTATATTCTCACTTTTCACCTCCAATGGACATGGAGAATCATATAGTGCACACTATCTTTGCTGGTCTTGGTTTCCACATCTTCAACAACATGGTCATTTCTTAACTTTTGACAATTCAAACATGTATTTCATGGACTCTTGAGTGAACCTTTATTTTATGAATCCATGAATTTCATCCAAATTTACTTGAAAAACTATCCCAAATGAATACTTATTGACATGATTCTGATTTTGTGCTTCATGAATTATAGATTTTGTTGATCTTCTTTCAAACATATTGCAAAACTTTCAATCATGTCCATATGTATTTTAGCTCTAAGGCAATCACAAACTTAACAAAACTAATCTAATTCATTCAACTCAATGAGAATATATGCAATCAAATGATAGAAATCATACGCTCAAATTACTTGAATAAAAATCAAGCAAGGAAACAAAAGAAGTTACCATCAAAAACATTTTTTTTCTCCTGATCTTAATACCAAACAATCTACATAAATGACTATTTAATAACTTCAAAATATATTATAATTATTTGTAAATAGACAAAGTATTATTATTATATTTTGTTGTGCAAAAATTGAAATTCATGTGGCAACCTATGAATGATAATTTACAGTTGGCCATAAATCTACGTGTAATTTAATCAATACAAACGAGGAAATAAAGTAGTTCTAATTTTTCATCGCTCAAGAACCAAAAGTGTTTGAAACTGCTCATAATTTCTATTTAAAATCAGTAAGGTCTAATGCCCTCAAAATTGGACACAGATTTGGAACGATAGAACACTTACTACAACAACACACGCTATTCCTCTATCTCTCCCAACCATTATTTCATATCTTAAAAATCACTCTTATATGTATTTGACATCTCTTCTTTACTTGCAAAACTATTTGCAAGCCCCAACAGTACCCATCTGTAAATCCCCTTTAAAATGGAGACAGGATTTATGTTCTCCCGATTGTGTGGGTAAAGGGCTTAAATCAATTGTATACCCCATTTGTTGTTGAAGGTTTAGATCGAAGTGAGCTTAACTCACTTAATCCAGAATATCATACCAATAAGCTTCCTAATCCATAAACTTCGTAGTGTTGTCAGAGAACTTATATCCTAATCCATAAGACAATTTGTTTAACTAGAAGAGGGAGTCAAACATCACATGACTTGCAGGTTGTATTATCCTTCCTTTTCATGAATGGGTCTGCTTCCAAATTTGTGAAGCTTTGTTTGTATTTAGTTGTTTGACGGAACTTTTTCAAGTTTTACCCAACGTTTAGCTGCATTTCCAATATCATTCACTCTCTTAGAAGCATTGTTTTAGAACTCGATAATTTGGAAATCCCATTAACTTCTGAACCATATTGCTGAAAACATCATTTAATCAATAAACATTTCAATTTCCTTCGTTCCCGTCACTTTACTTCCTAAATATATTACAATCACCTAAGTTTTTGTCAAACTCAGCCAAGATGATCCTTCCGATTTAGGCATTTTGAAAGAATTGTTAAACCAAACATGGAAGAAAAGAAAAAAAAAGAAGATCGAGGAAGAGAAATATGAGATGGAATCAGTAGACAAAATGGGATAAATTAAACCCATCATCTGTGGATACCATTCCTACGGTTGTCTGGCCGCTGCCTGATCGCCCAAACACCTTCTTTTCCGGAAAATTTTACTTTTCCGAGAAAATCAAGAGAGAGAGCGATCAGGCTTTCTTTATAGCATCCATTGTTCTATGAGAAAACCCACAAAGAAAAGCTCGTTTCCTCACAAACAACACAACGAATGCCAACGAATGAAAATCATCAAACAGAAACATGCCAATCAGATAATGCTTGGGGCTCATATCAAGTGTATAGAAATTTAAAAGAACCCGTCACTGTGAGAGAAAACCCTAATTCAGAAAATCGCAAGAAAACAGATGCAAAGGAAGCTATACAGAAGATAGAAGATACCAAAGCCGCCATAGGAAGACGGCGGCACCTTAAATCAATCTACTCCTCCATCGATCGCTTTTCTTGTAAAAATCGAACAGGGTTTTCGATTCAAATCCCACTCGAGCCTCTCTCTTTCTAATCATAGCCCACATTTGAGAAAAAACAGAGAGCTGTGAACTCGAATCTCGGCCGATTAGGGCAAGCAATTCGAAGAAATTGCGATTACGAGAGGGGAAAACGAGACGAGTACAGAGAAGCGGCAAAACTGATCTTAAATAGGAGACTTTTGGGCTTAAATTCAAGTGCTAGGGTTTCCCTCTCTCTTGAGGCACGTATAATTTGACGACATGTCGAACCACATGGATTGGACTCGTTCAAATTTTAACGGGACGACCGGACGACAAGGTCCAGATTCTTTTATTTTATTTTATTTTTTTTTCATCCCTACGGTTATTTCAAATTAAATTTAAATGGCCAAAAAATGAATAAATAAAACATACCTTATTTTCCCATAAAACTTTTTTTTTTTTAATAAATTATTTCACATTCAAATTTTTTTTTAAAAAAAACAAGAGAATAAATTATTTTAGTCGTATAGAAAAATATTTTAAAATTATCTATATTTTTAATTAAACCATTTTTTTTTATAAATATATTGAAATAATAAGAATCCAAGCAATTCAAAGATACTCAATTTGATAAAATTAAAATTTTAATATAAAATAAATACAGTAATAAAAATATACAAATAAATAAAGACATGATGATACTTGACAGCTAACATTTTTCTTTCTAAAAAACAACATTGAAACATCCACAAGTTTTGGTTAACAAATCACTGAGCTGTTACCGTTTACTGCTGGGAACAGAGGGGTTCCCCAAGAAGTTCACTATCCTGTTCAACAAATTCAACCCAAATACAGTTTCTTCACAATTGACCTTCACAGTTACGTGTAGAGGTTCTGAGCATTTTCCTTCGATAGTCAGCGAAATCAAGCAGGGGATCGAGTTGCTCAGAAGCTCTGCGCTGAATCGTAGGCACAGACCGGTTGCGTCGTCGAGAAAGTTAGCCACAGGGAGTTCCATGGTTACTAGAAAAAGGTTTGCATTGCTGAGCATCTTCAATGCTAAGCTCTTGCAGATGAGAAGGAATTTATCTTCTTCTATTGGACTGTCGTTCTTTTCATCGTTAAGCTTCCCAAGGTGGTCAGTGAATGTGCATCTGATGAACCCAAAACAACCAGAGTTAGAACACCAAAGATGTGGCAGTTTTTGTTCTCTTGAATATGTTAGAGCCATATTACATACAAAATTGACTGTTCAAAAGACTATTAGACACTTTTTAAAGTTCGGAAACATTTTTTGTAACGGCCTAAGCCCACCGCAAGGAGATATTGTTCTCTTTGGGCTTTCCCTCAAGATTTTTAAAATGCGTCTACTAGGGAGAGGCTTCCACGACCTTATAAAGGGTGGTTCGTTCTCCTCCCCAACCGATACAGGATCTCACAATCCACCCCTTTTGGGGCCAGCATCCTCGCTGACACTTGTTTCCTTCTCCAATCGATCTGGGACCCCCAATCTACCTCCCTTCGGGGCCTAGCGTCCTTGTTGGCACACCGCCTCGTGTCCACCCCCTTCGGGGCTCAGCCTCCTCACTGACACATCGCCCAGTGTCTGGCTCTGATACCATTTGTAATGGCCGAAACCCACCGCTAGTAGATATTGTCCTTTTTGGGTTTTCCCTTACAGGCTTCCCCTCAAGGTTTTTAAAATGCGTCTACTAGGGAGAGGTTTCCACACCCTTATAAAAGGTGTTTCGTTCTCCTCCCCAATCGATGTGGGATCTCACATTTTTACAGAAATTTGAACATGAAAGGTCAACTATAACTTATAACTAAAAATTATAAATAATAAAAAAAGGCGACCTACAAGTTCTTTTGTCCACATCTAATCGGGAGTAAAAATCTCTGAGGTGGGCATCAAAGTTGCATGAAGTTTAAGAACACAGGGAAATAATCGTAGAGCATAAAAATATACAAATATTCTGTTGCTTATGGTGAATGAAAGGCGGTAGGGATCTACTAACCTCCTCATGTATTCAAACATTCCCGGTAGCTGAGACTCCTTAGCTGTGAAGGCTTCGATGTCCATAGGAAGTGGTCTCACAAAATATCCAATGTCGGGGTGTAGATTAACAGGATGCTTCCTGCCATTGCAGTACAAATTTAACTTCATAGGCAAGAGGTGATGACTGAACTGAACCTCAAGAACTCTATCGATCGTATGATCCGGTCCCAGAGATGAAATGTTTTCCATGGAAACTGGTGGCGTTACACTGTTATTAGATGGAGAGGAGCTGCAGAATCAACCAAATTAAAAGAAGTTAGCCGCTAAATAGGAAGCTAAAAGAATTAAGAGCCTCACTACTACTATAAGGTATACATGTACGCCCTACGAAACGCCTAAATCCATCCATGCCCAACTAAATCTCACCTCTCAGTTCCGACTGCAACTTCGTCTTTTGAATCTACAACTTTGCCCGATTCCTCATGAGCCAACATAATTTCAGTCATGGGCTCAGTAGAACAGTTCTTGAAAGATGCTTCTATACAAACATGAAGAGGAGATATGCTTGAAGTCTGTGACGAAAATGAGTATTCCACCTTCAAGCCATTTCCTTTAGCAGGATCCAGGAGTGGATAGCTTTTACGTGTTACATGTTTCCCAAGATCACCTATAGATATTCTAGCAAAGGATCTTCGATCTTCAGGCTTCTCAGAGGTACTTAGACTTGCTACATTTGGCTGTTCATTCAACCATGATTCTAGGGCATTCTTTGACATCAATTCATCCAACTCTGTAGAACCAGAGGGAGAGGCTCCATTCTGCATTTTATGAGAATTTTCATGATCAGAAAGTTCAATTAGAGGATCAGCATCATCATTTTCTTGTTGATTTTTTGCCCCATAGCTTTCATCTCTACTACTAGAACCACTGGAAGAATGCTGAGAATTGTAATCAGAAGCACTCTCCTCGTCAAAGGTTCCAGACGATGACTCTGCATTATCCGTCTCGTATGAACCACTCTCAGCTGCTCCATCACCTGATGCACTTGCAGCTTCACCCAAAGTGCATGGTTTTGGAAGAGGTTCATAACCAGGAGCAGCATGAAAAACTATTTGTGAAAGAGATCCTGGAAGATAAAAGCGGTAATTGATAGGTTCGGGTTGTATTGCTTTTAGCTGTCCTCCAAAAATGCGCTCCGCAAGTTCCAAAGACTGATCCCTAGGCTTAGATAGACTCTCTTCAGGAGCTTCAATATCCAAATGAGATGACAGGAGCTTCTGAATAAAGACAGCTCGGTCACGAAGGTCATAATTCAAATCACATTTTCCCACTTCAAGAATATAGCCTAAAATTACTTTAAATGTTAGCATATCTTCCCCCTTTGCTCGCAATAAGACCTACAGCAAAAGCAGAATGAGTTTAAAAAGATATTGAGTAAACAGTATTAACTAGTTATGACGAATTATTAACAGTAGATCAAAAATATTTATCTAACATTTTCATACATCTTATTCTCAAATAAACCTTGAATTAATTGAACTCAAAATGTTAAGAGTGACTAATTAAAATATCTGTAAACTCGAGAATAAAATAATCGAACCCAAAGATCTGCAATTGCCAAATGCAGTTTCTTAAAATACCTTAACCATTGCATTCAGTATCTGAAACTTCGTTTCCAATGCTTCTGAAATAAACGACCTTGCAAGATACTTGGCAACGACAACCAACATCCTAGGAATAATATCCCCTAAGGTGCTATGCTCCCCTACCATCCAAATAATCATGGAACGGGCTGCAGGAACCTTGACTGAATCTAAACCACGAATCAACTGAATAATAACCTGTAAATTGTGTAAAGAAGTACTTGAAAACCAGATTTTAAACAATATATTAAGCATTTTTAAGGAAGGTAAATATGCATTGCGGCTGAACCAAACAGTTGAGAGATAGGAAATAGATACTTGAGAAAAGTTTGAAGTGCATCTACATGCTTGAAACAATGAACAGGGATTTCAAGCTCATCCACATGCAAATTGAATAAATTTTCCAATCTAACATTCATGCAAAGAGCAATGATATATTCAATCATTTAATATAAATGTGTCAACAATAATGAATAGACTGGTGCAAGGAAGAAACACCACAGAGTGATATTTCTAACCTAAAAGAGTTAACACTTGCGTGACCAAGGATGTAACTGAATTTAACATGAACCACAAAATTTTGGGGCTAAATTATAAATAATACGTCAATTGATAATATTTTTCAGATAAATGAGAGTCGAGAAAAGTAGAAGCTAGTCTAACTGCCTTATGCAACCAACAAGGGATTAAAACTCATCAAAGTGAAAAGACACATAGAAAATGTTTAATCAAGCCATTATTCTTGAAAAGATGAATTAAATATTAAATCATACATCTAGAATCACTATCAGATTATAAACTCAACGAAATGAAGAACCAGCCAAACATATGATGATAATCAATAGACTAGTGTATGGGAGCAATACAACAAAGTAACACTTAAAACCAAAAAGAAAAAATAAAATAGAAATATCAGCATGTCACTATCATGGATATTGCTATTAAGAAGAAACTATACAAATGAAAACCTTTATATAAAAATTAAATGCTGCTTAAGCTCAACAATTTAAGTTCATAGCATGAGATGGGATAGCTACTAAAGATTAAACTCTAGACAGGGATGTGTAAAGGTTATAGATGAAAAGAGGTAGATAATAATGCCTTCTCGTGGCTAGCTGGATCTTCCTTTATAATAAACTTGATGGATGTGATTGCCTGAGTCAGTACAGCTGCCTCTTCATCCGTTTCATTGTCACAAGCCGATGTTTCTGCAATTTTTAATTTTCGAGTTGGAAAGGAAAAAAAAAAAAAAAAAAACTCCTTAAAGGAATACTTTGCAAGCACAAATCACACACCCTTTCTTACTAAAGACAATAGCCAATTCAAACACGTGTTGGCTATTTTTGGGAGACGCCCGGCACATAAGCCAATTGCAGCAACCGTATCAGCTGCAAATCTTCTGTTTGGGTTTCTAATGTAATCCTAGAAAAAACAAGGAAAACTAAGTAAGCATATAAGACCTGGAGTCTAATGCAACCAAGAAAATAGTATGCAATAGAGTCAACTAAAGTTTATTTAGGTTCATTTATGAGGAAGCAGAAACATGAAAAATGATGATTACTAATTCAAAAGGAGCTATCACTCCATATCATCTCCGCTCACCCAACTTTCTCACTCCACATAACAAAAAACAAAAGAAAACAGTGGGAAAACAAGGGGGAATACAGAATGCTACCTGAAACTCATTAAAAATTGATAAAACAGATGAATCGGTAGCAATGGATGAAAGAATCTCAAGCTTCAATGCTTTTACTTGATATGAATCAGAAGAACAGATGAAAAAGTCTTCATAGTGAGGAGCAAAGAGATAAGGCATTGCCTTAGCAAACACTTGAATATTGCAGAGAACCTGTGGAAGTCAATTGAGATTTCTTACAATCTAAAAACAGAAAACTACTGGATGATAAAAAAACGCAAAATAAATAACACACACAGAAACGAAATTGGATTTGAAAAAAATGGCCTTGATTAATTGAACTGTATGTAAATTGTATCATAATTTGATATTTTCGATTTCTGATTTTCATAGATCTCGATATATTGCTGATGTTCATCTACCTTTTAAAATCCCTTTCAGCATGACAAATTGAAATGAAAATGATTTCCCCTGGAACCATCATCACAAAATTTCAACTTTCTCCCTAGCTTATTTAAACTTTTAACTTTATAATAATTCCAAATGAAAATCATGACTCTAAACCACAAAACATAACATATCTATCTCATTTATTGAAGGATTGTCCAAGCTTCTCTAAGTGAATCTATTAATATAAACCTTATTAGGAAAGGAAACCATTTATAATGTGTTGTCTCCAAATGAAATATAAGATATGGTAAATAATGTAATAAAATAAGAAAAATACCACATATTTTGCAGCATCACATGATCTGAGTAGAAACACTAATGGTTTGACAATTCTTTTTATGTTTTCCCTTGGAGACATAATCCAGTGTACGCCAGCAGCAGCAAGAACCACTGCACTATTGTTACTCCATAACAAAGGTGATGTACACTGCAATAAGATCCTGATATCATCATTCTCCTTACTAGACACAAAATGTCCATCATCCAATTTCGGAAAAACTTTGTTCGAATAACTTAATCGTGATAAATATTCATCTGGACCTTCAGTATAACATCTGGATATCATATTTGTTAACGCAGTATCACAAAAACCATTCATCTCACTATCTTCTTTGGCTGATGTAAAATTATTTGCAACGCCATTCTTTTCTGAACTTGAATCATCTACAGTATGCAGAGAATGCATAATGGATTCTCTAACAAGCCCAATACTTGCCACAACATAGCGCAGAAGGACTCCAATCAAGATTACTTGACCCCATTCCTCAACATCAGGTAAGACCTCACATAACCTTCGATAATTTCTTCCAATCAAAGTCAGATCATTTGGACAGATAGAAGCAAATGCAGCAGCAGCAGCACCAATGACACCAGGGGAGGAATCACTTAACAGTATCAGTACAATCTGCAAGAAAGCATGCCAAACTTAATTCAAGTACAGTAGCACACAGCAAAAATAACAACCTTCTGTGGAATGAGAATACTGAATACGAGTTGAGTGAGCAAAGAATCAGACAACGGACTAAACATAATATACACTTCCCCATCTATTTGACCTTCCACCAATAAGCATCCATGATCTAATAACGGCACGTTGTCAAGTCAAGACAAGAATCAAGCAAACCTCTTTAATAGCCGAGGCATTTTCTTCAAGGTGCAAATCATGAAGCTTTGGAAGAGCATTGGCTGCACATTTTCTGACATACACAGACGGGTCCCTGGCACATTTCCTCACTGCCACAAGAGCAAGAGGTGCAATGTCATGCAGACGAATTCCTGCCATTGTCCGCAATGCCCATGCCCTCACAAGAGGATTTGTATCCCCTAAATCCTTCTGGAAACAATTGATAGACAGCAACGCTTCATTTGGATGCCTAAAGTGCAAAACATAACTTACTGTAAATGTAACATAAATTGTCACACCTTAAGCATTACAAATCAGAACTCAAGAGCAGCTCACGATGAGCGAACTTAGCCCGTACGACGATGCTAAGATGATAGCATTATAAGCCAAGATCGACCACAATGCAACCATTACTTAGATGACATAACAAAGAGAGCTAATTATGATTCAGAAACTAAAATGCGAAAATACCATACTTTTCAGCATAATGCAACAGGAACAAGTAAGCCAGCTTCTTCACCTCCAATGTCTGAGATGCAACATTCTTGACAACCTGAAGTTCCATTTCAACTAAAAGCATTCAGAACACACAACCACTAAGACCTCCACAGCTCAGTGAATTCACTGACACCGAATTTCCAGCAATTGAGATTGAATACAATTAACCATTATAGGAAATTATATAAATAAACTTGGTATTTCATGAAACATAACCTGAGGAAAAAAGTTGGACACATCAAAACCCTGAGCAATGAGAGCGAGTAAGCGTTTGAGTGCCTCGCATTTCTCGGAGTCAAACTTGCTGTCGAGTAAGGGAGCGATGTTGACATCCTCGGGATCGTCGTAGAGGTGAGCGTCTGTGCCGATCCGAAACATCATGGTCGAAGCTTTACTCAGTGTATCGGAGGTTGATCCAAATTGAGTGAACATTTCTAGATTCGAATTCCAGCTTCTGAATTGTAAGGTTCGTGAAGAAAAACTTATTCAATATCACGAAGCTCGATTGAAATTCTAGCCGGCGATGGCAGTTAATCCCGGTCAGATTGGATGGATCGAAGAACGGATTCTATTGCCGCGCCATTTCGCTGTGTTTGTCGGAGAGAACGACGGAGGCCAGCTGATATTTTCTTTTTTTATTAAAATAAAAAATCATTAATATTATTTATAAATATATTACAAATTTCTGATTGCGCTGAATTAATAAATAAAAATATCTATAAATTTCTTAAATAGAAATATCCAATAATAATGGAGTTGAACGGTTACAAATGGTGTTATGGTCAAGGTTAGACATCGAGCTGTACAAGCAAGGATACTGGGTCCAAGAGGTAGATTATGAAATTGATTGGAGAGAGGAGCGAAATATCCCTTATAAGAGTGTGTCTGCCTCTAAATGTGTTTTAAAATTTCGAGATGACAATATCCGGTGATATATATTTTTATAATTAAAAAATTATGTAGCGTTTATGAAAGGTAATTAATAAGATACACTTATTTTTGTGTAAGTATATATTTATTTATTTTATTTGTATTAGATTAAAACTACGAATATAAATTTTTAAAATAGATATTTTAATTAGTTGAGTTATAAATTTATTTATAAAAAATATTTTTGAAAAAAATTATTTAATTTGAGAAATATCCAATATATGAAATCCAACATTTTGATAGAATATAGATAATGTGGAGAAATATTTAAGCAGTAATTAAGAGAGAATTATTGAAATTATTAAATTGCATAATATTGGGAGGCGCCAAATCCTAAGCATGGCTCGCCGCCATTTGGGGAGGCTCAGAAGTCAATAAGCTAAATTTGTTGGTGAAGCTCACAAGCTTCAGCCATGGAGATTAACGCTTTCGGAGTGCTTGAGCCTCTAATGATTCCATCAACGCGCTCACACGCGCTACGATTTTCGTCAGATTTTGGTCTGAGCCTTAGCGAGCGTACCCAGCGCAGGCCCCAATTCGACTTTCTCGCATTTCCACGGCGACTCACTTTTCCATTGTCGAGAACAGACTCGGTCCTCACTCCAACCCTGAGTCTTTGATTTCCTCTCAATTCGCGAATTCACTTCCCCTTTCTCTCATCAGACGCCTTTGGATTCTGCGATTCTTGTCAGGTGATCTATGTTGTGTTTTTGCTTCTTACCGGTGTTCTTTTCCGTTTGAATTGAGGTAGTCCAGATTTATCTGGATCATTTCATGCATGATTTTGGTTCTGTTGCATGAATTCAACTACATTGCATTTCTCTTTTGAGCTGAGGCCTTGCGGTTCTTGTGTACTCCGATGTTTGACATTTAGCTTGGAATTCATCGTTCTTGTTCTTTTTGACTGATCGGGCTCTACTGTTCATGTTTAGATGTCATTCATGGGTTTTCTTTTCCTCCTTTCATGTGGAAGTGTATGCTTAGTTAAGGAGCTACGGATTTTTGAGCAGCTGTTTGTTAGATTTCTTTACTTATCTATGGGTTTCAGGATGGCTTTCGTTGGGTTAGGGGTTGGTGCTGGACACTTGAATGCTATAATCTGTAAAGCATCAAGTACATATAAATATGAATCTAACTTGAGGTATTCTTCTCTAGGTGCTCTACATCTAGTTTTATGGGAAGTTCCTCATCTGACGATTCTGATGTGGACACTGATATCAGTGAATCTGAATTGGATGAGCGGGAGAGCAAGTCCTATCAAGAACTTAAAAATGGAGAACGCATTGTAAAACTCTCGCATGAGACATTTACTTGCCCCTACTGCTCGAGAAAAAGAAAGAGGGATTTCTTATATAAGGATCTCCTGCAGCATGCTTCTGGGGTAGGCAACAGCCCTTCAAATAAACGGAGTGCCAAAGAGAAAGCTAATCATTTAGCTTTAGTGAAATATTTGGAAAAAGATCTAGCTGATGCTGTTGGTCCATCAAAACCTGCAAGCAATAATGATCCTGTTATGGATTGCGATCATGATGAAAAGTTTGTGTGGCCATGGAGAGGAATTGTGGTAAACCTTCCAACTAGGCGTACAGATGATGGGCGATATGTGGGAGAAAGTGGATCAAAGTTTAGGGATGAGTTGAAAGAAAGAGGATTTAATCCCACAAGAGTTACTCCCTTGTGGAATTACCGGGGTCACTCCGGTTGTGCTATCGTGGAATTTAATAAAGATTGGCCCGGTTTGCATAATGCTATTTCTTTTGAGAGGGCTTATGAGGCAGATCACCATGGAAAAAAGGATTGGCTGGCTAATGGTACTGAGAAACTAGGAGTTTATGCCTGGGTTGCTCGTGCTGATGATTACAACTCGAGTAATATAATCGGGGAACATTTGCGCAAGATTGGAGACCTGAAGACCGTATCTGAAATTATTGAGGAGGAAGCACGGAAGCAGGATAGACTTGTGTCAAATCTTACAAGTATCATCGAGCTCAAGAACAAACATTTGAGAGAGATGGAGGAAAGATGTAGTGAAACTGCCACCACTCTTAACAATTTGATGGTGGAGAGAGATAAATTACTTCAAGCTTATAACGAAGGTTTCTTATATAGAGCTTGAAAATTTTCTTTCTTGCACTTCAAAACCAGGAAATCTGTTCCATGTCATTGCAGATTACTTTTTCTTTCATGGACTTTCATGTTGTATCGATAAATTCATATAACGTTTGTCACATCTACAGAGATAAAAAAAATCCAATTGGGTGCAAGGGATCACCTTAAGAAGATCTTCAGTGATCATGAAAAACTAAAGTTGCAACTAGAATCTCAGAAAAAAGAGTTCGAGTTAAGAGGAAGAGAACTGGAGAAGCGTGAAGCACAGAACGAAAATGAGAGCAAGTATCTGGCTGAAGAGATTGAGAAGGTACACTTTTTTTTTTCTTTCCCAGGAATTAAGAGATGCAGAAATTACGAAAAGATAAGTTGCATTCTACTGCACCTGAACTTTGGGTTTCAAAACAGCATATTTTAAAAAAAAGATCAATACTCGTCACCTTTTTCCTTTATTGTTTGCAAGTTTATTTTTTAAGAATTGTTTTCAATCACAAACAATGTTGTAAGGCATAATCTTTGTTGCACACTATAGTCTTAGCATTTTGAGATGTGTTGCGTCTAAATCTTGGCAAATCGTGGAAATGTTTCTACTTCCTTGCTCGTACTTATTTCTTCACCCATTCGACCTATAAAAGGCATTTGGCTCACGAGTTGGATTTGTATTGCATGGAGTTTGAAATTCGGTAGGTCAGTTTACTGATTCTTGGCCATAAGTTTGCAAATCTCTTGGGTCATATGCTTTTAGGCATCTAATGTCCTCCTCTTGTGCTACATGCTTACTCAGAAATCACAAATTTATGAATCAGACACAAACAACGTAAAGTTTAGGTTCATTTGATTTATATTCTTTTTTTACTGTCAGTATGAGGTGAGAAATAGTTCTCTTCAATTGGCTGAATTAGAGCAACAGAAGGCTGATGAAGATTTTATGAAGCTTGCAGATGATCAGAAGGTTTGTTGGCACATGTGCTTGATTAATTATCCAAATATTTCTTTATCAAATCTTGAGAGCAGGGTGTACTTATTTGTGATTTCTAATGATTCAGAAACAAAAGGAGGACCTCCATAATAGAATAATCCGACTGGAAAAGCAACTGGATACCAAGCAAGCATTAGAGCTGGAAATTGAGCGTCTACGTGGGTCGTTGAATATTATGAAGCACATGGGAGATGATGAGGATGTGGAAGTCCTCCAGAAGGCAGAGACAATACTAAAAAGTTTGAGTGAAAAGGAAGGAGATCTTGAAGCTCTTGATGAACTTAACCAAACATTGATAGTAAAGCAGCGTAAGAGTAACGACGAACTCCAAGAAGCCCGTAAGGAGATAGTGAATGTAAGAATATTTTCTTATTGCAAATAACTTTCTTAGTCATTTAAACAAGATAAAAAATTCAAGATTTTGTTCTAGTCTAAAACAAACTCCTCACACTGTTTAATTCTCTCATTTCTTAGGCTTTTAAAGATTTGCCTGGTCGTTCCCACTTGCGTGTTAAGAGAATGGGTGAACTAGATACAAAACCATTCCATGAAGCAGCGAAGAAAAGATATAATGAGGATGAAGCAGATGAAAGAGCTTCAGAGTTGTGCTCATTGTGGGCAGAATATCTCAAGGACCCAGATTGGCATCCTTTCAAAGTAATTAAGGAAGAAGGACGGGATAATGAAGAAGGAAAGGTGATTCTTTTGCTACCTTCTTTCATCAGTTTAGCTTCTTGCAACTAAGAAATGTTGGCATTTTTTGTCTTTAGAAAATGAGATTATGTTTAAGCACTTCAAGTTTCTTGTCCCATTACTAAATTGTTTCTTGTTTGTAAACATTCTTGAGTTTGTATTTTTATTTTTGGCTCACTGGGACGATTCGATACTCTTTTGAATTTTAGAGGCATTCTCGAGCTACATAAGTTTTTGTTACCTGAAGGCCCTTTAGATATTTATATTTAACTCTTATGATGATGATTTAGGAAATTGAAGTTTTGGATGATGGAGATGAGAAACTGCAAGATCTGAAAAATGAGTGGGGGGAGGAAGTGTTCAAGGCTGTGACAGCAGCTTTAAGGGAGATAAATGAATATAATCCAAGTGGAAGGTATATAGTTTCGGAGCTATGGAACTACCAAGAGGACAGGAAAGCAACGTTGCGAGAGGGAGTGAAATTCTTACTGAACAAGTTGAAAAGAAGCAACTAGAAAAGGGAACTCCCCGAAGGTTGGTATTCGTTGTTGTGGTTGATAAACCTTTCTGGCTTTTTGACTGGAAATAAGAACAAAAATTCAGATTAGAGCTTGAGCTTGAATCTTCTTAAAGTAACTTGCTCGTCTGTTGATTTGATCATTTTGTCAATAACATTTGATTTGTTGAACTGCTGCAGCTGCCATGATGATCAAACCAACATATCATTGTCTTGAAACAAAGCGCAACAATGTTCTACACTTTAGATGAAGTATCACCAGGAGATGGAATGTGAACCATTACGTTATGTCAGTGCATGTTTTCAAGTCAGTCATTCCTTTCCTTCGTACCAATTATTTCCAGATTATGAAGATTCAGATACTGCTGACTTGCTTATCTATTATCATTTACCCATCTTACTATTTAATTTGTTTGAAGATAAACCTATCATACTTTATCGTCTCCGATAACCTGCATGTCACGTGACGTCCAGTCTAGATACCGAATGTTTCTTTCTATCTTATTTATCTTCCAATAATCTAAGTCCTGAGCATCTTTAAGAATAGCTTGCCCTCAAATTGAAGACAAAAATCATAGGCCACAAGAAATCAATATGCATACTAAAAAAATGATCTTTCAATTTCTTTCTCAATTTCATTAATGAAAAAACTAGAAGTGTTACTAAACCATCACAGAGACCTGAGTATAATATGCATGATCTAAGGAATAAAAAAATAAAATCACAAAATAATCCAACAAGCCAAGGAAATTAATTGCATGGATTTAGCATCGTCCAAGAGTTAACAACATTCAATAATTCCAATTAGAGTTGGGCGTTAAGAAAGGGTCTTATAATCCCAATTACAGAGCAACTGATGCAGCTGAGACCATCATTCTTCCCTGCTCCTAAAGAAAGAAAATGCTTCAAGAATCTTGATTATCTATCTACACCAACAACACGTAACGTAAAATAATAGAAGAGTCCTAAATCCCAACCTCCAATATATAAAAAAAAATAAGAAAATGGAAAATCAGACTGTCTTCTGCCAATGTAGAGGAACAAAAAGAAACAATCAAACACATAAGCATGGATGAACAAAAGCCCCACCACAGTAGTCTCACCAGAGGCTTTGATTTTGTTCCCAGAAGGCACCACCACGAAATGAAGAGCGTTTTCGCTCTTTCAATTGGTTTGATCTTCTACTACCATTTTACGAGCCACAGCAAGTTGACTTTTGAGCGGCTTGACCATCGCCCCCACCTGCGTCTGGCTTGTTTATTTTGATTGTTTGAGGCTGGATTACAAACAGATCTCATCCACGTTAAGGATTTTATTAGTGACAGCAATTTCTTCCTACAAGGCTAAAGAAAATTCAAAGCAATCCAGGATTGAAGACAACGAAGTAAATACCTCTGACTTCGAATCAGTGTCTGAAAGCCTTTGCTTAATGTCCCTGGCAATTGAAAAGAAAACCTCCTCGACATTCATGTTTGTCTTTGCACTCTGCGGATTATGTTAAAATGCAAGAACTAAGTACAAATAAATAGGTCCTACAAAGATTCCAACTTTATGCGATCTTGAATCATTTCTAACTTACGGTTTCAAAGAATTTGATTCCATATTCATCAGCAAGAGCTTGACCCTTAGAAGTAGGCACAGCCTGCGACAAAATAAAAGAAAGACACACACAAGGTAAACACAGGACAAAATCAACTCGAAATATTAAAACTAACTCCTATTTTGTGACATTTGAAGCTAAGTATGAGCTTTAAAGTGGAGTTGCATTCTAAATTCTTGAACCTGTAATTCTTTGGTGCCAAGCAATAAGAAATATAAAGGTTGAGGGCAATTGAGCAATATAATATGCTTACCCTTTTACTTTCATCCATATCAGCCTTATTTCCTACCAGTATCTTGTTCACATTATCAGATGCATGCTGTTCAATATTGCGAATCCAATTCCTAATGTCTGAATAAGAAAAGAATAAACTTCGTAATGGATGGAAATAAGAAAACAGTAGAAATGATTAGAGACCATAAGGGTACGACTCAAACCCAAAAAGCCAAAAACACCTCAAAATATCCAACCAGTTGGTTGGTTCGGTTTTAATAGTCGTCAGTTGTGGTTAGTTCATTCCAATTTTGATCCATTTGGTGGCTGGTTATTTTAGTTCAAAGAATCATTTTTCTTAAACTATAGGCTAATTTGACATCAGGGACAAAAAAATATTCGACCCACTCATTCCCCTAACTAAAGCTCTTAAGAGTAGAGCTTTCCCACCTTGATGAAAATTAATGGTCATATAAACTAATTTCACAAGTTAGAAAAATCTTGAATGAAACGGTAGATAGAATGAACAATAAGCCCATCAAGGTCAAACATTTGACATTATATATAAAAGATGAGCAGAGCTAATGCAAATCAACTAATCATAAATAGGCAATGAAATAACTCACTGTTGAAAGATGACTCGTCAGTGACATCATAAACCAGCAAAATTCCCATGGCTCCTCGATAGTAAGCTACAGGGTGACAAACAAAATTACACCAAAGATTCAAACTACAATCATCAAAATTAGTGACATGATAAAGTCTTCACTTCACTGCCATCGGAATAAAAAATTGTTTTAGGGAGTTGGAGAAGAAAGTTACTTCACCACCGCTTCTCTCAACAAACCACATGACAACAATTAGAAGCACTTATTCTCACGTTCGACCTTGATATTCAATTCTAATCTTTTTCATTACTAAATTGAAAGAATTGAACGGTTGATGTCAAAATAAACATCATAAGCTAACATACCTAAATGAATAGAACTATATGTATATTTAAATTTCTAGCCGTTACCTTCAAGCTTTATTCCAAAACATTTTGATCATACAGTTAGATGCCCGTCTTTCATAGAGGAAGCATCTGTTCTAGTACAGTACATAGAAGAAATAAAACCAAATATTAGATACATACCTGTTGTGATAGTCCGGAAACGTTCCTGACCAGCTGTATCCCAGATTTGCAATTTGATTCTCTTCCCATCAAGCTCAATGGTTCGTATCTTAAAATCAATACTGCCATAAGATGCATATTATCTGAGATTAAAGAAACGTTCCAAACTACATTTTTTTAAACTGAAATTCTATACTTTCATTGAGAAAAAAAAAATGAAACAATGCACGTACTTAGAAAACATATAGAGTTTTTCGGGCAGAACTATTAATATCATACACACCAGTACATGAAAATGTCAAAACCAGCTATCTGATAAACTGACAATCCTTCCAAACCACTCTTGTCCCTCATTTCAGCTAATAATCCCAACTACAAATCTATGAACATTGCTAAACTTTATGAATGTTTTCAAATTGATACAGCACTAAGACGTTTCAACATGCAAGCTTCAAGGGAACACAGGCTACAAACCCAATTGTGGTGATAAAACTGGTTGTGAAAGAACCATCAGAAAAACGCAGAAGCAGACAACTCTTTCCCACACCTGCAAAATAATCGAAATGGAAAAAGCTTACAAGAAGGCTATTAAAATGCAAAATGGTTAGGCTCACAAATCTGACGCCCATTTAAGCATAACACTCAATAATTTCACCTCGATTCCAAAAGACATTTAAGCATAACACTCAATAATTAAAGTAATGTTCTCGAAAAGTAATCCCAACGGCCAGCCTTCTTAAATTGAGAAATAAACTGTTCTCTCCGTTGGGCGTCAAAAGATCACGGTCCCTTTTACCAGGTCTTACGACGTTGTTGCACACAGAACCATGGCGCATACCACCAGAACATGAAATATAAAACACAGCATGTCGAGAATGCCAAACTTGAGCCCAAAAAGAGTCCCAAATAGAGGGAGAGATCGACGAGAGGCAACCATTTTCAAATCAAAAGGTCCAAACACAAACTGAGAACATGCAATAAATTTAGTCTCACCAAAACGAGAAAACCCGAAATCATGTTGATGCAAACAAATCCACACCACGCTACACATAACCCGTTCCATCAGATCTCTAACAGCACCACCCATTTTCATTCCCATCACTTCCTCGACACCCAAACATAAAAAGAATTCAAAACTCAAAAAACAAAAAACCAAGGGTTGGAAACATACCGCTATCGCCAATAAGCAAAAGCTTAATGAGGTAATCGTAATCAGCACGAGCCCTTGCCGGTGGTGCAGCCATCGGTTTCCAGTATCCTTCAACGAAATTCGATTCCCTTCTGCGACCTGGAAAAAGGGACAAACACAAAAAATGACTTCCTCTATGAAATGAAACGACAACTCTGTCAAAAGATCGAACACAGAGAGGAGAAAACAGAAGACAGAGAAGGAGATTACCTTGACGAAGCTTAGCAGATCGTCGGCGACATCGAACGGGGAGAGGGAAGAGAGAGAAAGAAGAGGGAGGGAGAGAAATGAAAACAGATACTATAATTTCGCGCGGAGATTGGCCGATTAGGACCGATCGATTGCGGCAAGACGCGTGTATACGAAAGCGCTTTTGCTTTTACGAAATGGGCTCACTGTTTCTTATCCTGTACTCTACTACACTAGATAATTGCTTTGTTGATTATTTATTTATTTGTTTATTTTCATTAATTTAGTGACAACAAGAAACAAACAAAATATAAGCACTTTCATTCACTGAAAAAAAAATGAATTTACCCATAACAAACTTTTAGTTTGTGCTGTTTTTTTTTTTAAAACATTATTTAATTTTATCTTACCTTTTAAATTTAATTTATATACTTCTAATAAAACTTAAAATTGGTATCTGCGCCGTTTTAAAGTTCATTTTAGTTAAATTAATTATATAATAATAATTTTTAAAGAAAAATATATGATGTGAATATATTTTTAAATTTTATAAAAAAGTTATAGAAAATATTACAACCAAACCAGATCTAATTTTGTTAATTTAAATATTTGAGAGTAAAAGAACTAAAATGAAAGAAAATATAAATTACAAAGGAAATTATTTAAACCCAAAGAAATTAAAAAAAATTGTATCTATTATATTTGAATTTTCTATTAAGTGATTGTGATTGAACGACACATTCCAATTGACGCTAATTATTAGACAAATAAATATTATTTTAGTTGCTGCCTTGACTTCGATATAAATAGATACTTAGAACCAACTTCGAAATGAATCAAACAAATCTTTGTTTAGGTAAAAGTTAGAATCATGAACTAAGAAGAGTAAACCATTTCATTTTGTGTTCATTAAAATCATAATCTTAATAGCATAAAGTCATCTCTTATCACGAATTTGGAAATGAAAGACCAGAATTGATTTTTGTACTCAAGAATGGTTTATTTTAAAGCTAACTCGTTTGATTCAATTCAGTTGATTTAATTTTAACCTTGTTTTTCTTTGTAAACTACACAAATCACCCTTGAATTATAGGGATGGCTAAGAGTGCACCCAAAAAAAAGTTTTGATTGTAAAAGGCTTTACCCAAAATCATTGTATCAATTGGCAACAATTACGATTTTAAGCAAAATGGTCATATGAATTCTTCCATTTCTTGGTACATAAATGGAGCCTGAATTACTAAACTATAAACATTCATCTTCTTCTACACGTAAACCATTTTTGAGCAGCTGCACAATACACTTTCAGATATCAATATAACAAACAAAAATGAACATTTCAGATTACCAAGAACTGAATCACAAGAAAGATGAATGTTGAAACAATAATAATGGTTATCACAAAGATAGCTTCCAGAAAAACCCATACCAGGCAAGCAGGCAGTTGAATGTCCTAAAAATATCGGACACCTGCAATGCTCTGAAAAATGAGACTCCTGAGCCATGTTGAATATATATATTTTGATGATATTTTCTCTCCATCAGTTAAGCTGACTTTACAGACTTGAAAAAACACAGATAAAAACATGGTTAAAGGACTGCCCCTTCAGGAAGACGAAAAACAGAGGGATTGCTGGAGTAATGTGGTTCTGTACAAATGAAATGAATCTTCTCAAGTTTCACTTGCTATCTGTCCCAAAACATTATACACAACATACAGCTGTTTCCAAATAAATTTTTTTTTAAAAAAAAAAAAAAAAAAAAAGACAGTATCAGTACGGGAACTATTGAAAAAAATGTCAGATTCAGTCAATGTATGCAAGTCTCTAAGGTGATTTGATTGGTTTCTCACAGTATATTCCAAGTTGCAACATAAAGTAAACAGTCTTCATAAGAGAAGCATGGAGATGGTATTTAAAATTTGAAGAGATAATAGGTAGTACCTGATGAAAATATGAAAAAACTTCCATTCCCAATGATTTGTGGCAGAATGAGGCAGACAAATCAATTGATGGAGCAATTCAAACGGCTTTCCCGAATGCCTTAGTTGCTTTCTTCTTGACGTATGGTTGAAAAGAAGAGTTAATTGGCATAGTCAGGGAGGAATCTCTACAACAGCTAATCACAGGCCCAGTCATCAAATTAGCTCACCATCTTTGTGCGTGCTTAGAAAAGAAAAACCACAGAGTTGATAGCCGAATTCAAGAACCAACTGTACAATGGCAAGATAAAACTATGAATAAACAAGATCATCCCATTGTATCACTGCCGCCTTTTTCAATGGATAGTCATTGACCTAGCTTGAGCTAAATTAAGACCCCATATGAGTAGACGAGCTCTTTCGTGTACACTTAGTCAGGTGCATTTCTTCATATGCTCTAGAGATGGGAAATAAAGAGAGTGATTGAACATCATGGGTATCAAAACTTGTTGAGCACACCGCTGAATGTGATAATTATCCATGTCAAGAGCAGAATGCTTCTAGAAAATCAAAGTAGATCACAACTCAATGCCCATATCATTTGCTAGCTTAAGTATACCACGCATCTGAAGGTATGGATTTTCCAATAGCTTCTCATTATTGCTCTGCATGGTGGGAGAAGAAAGCAAGCAAGCATGTTAGCAATTTGAGCTCAACAATCAAATGAAGAGAACATCTCGGTTAAAAGTTATTCGAGCAATATCACAAGAGACCTGAAGGGGCGCAACGAATTTTATAAAATATGATGTAGATTTCCACTGATTTATTATTTAAAATCAAATTATACTTTTCTATAAAATAACTAATAGTATAAAGTTAGATCAAAATTCATCAGTCAACTACTTCAAACGAATTTAAAATTAGTCATTTATAATTAAAAGAAAAGAAATTAGAACAAGTAATTAATTTGTATATCAATCATTTATGCTATTTTAGGATGAGCAGGAACTTTTAGCATTAGGAGAAAATAAAAGAAAAAAGAAACGTGGAAGCATAATAGGGCTCTAGTCTTCTTTTTAATGTTTTTTCTTGTCTTTTCATTTCTTTGGGGACTTTCATTATCAGAGAGTACTGCCACTGTATTGTAAATCACTAAAACCTCAATCTCCCAAGCTGTGAGTGTGACCGTTGGGTTTCTTCTTTCCCTCCTCTTTTTCTTATATGCTCTTTCTATTTCAATACAACCCTTGCTTGTTCTTAAAAATAAAAACCGTACATGAAAAAGAGATAGTAAGCCAGCAGCCAAATCAAATATCTGCTTATAAAAGGCACCACAGCCTCCAAGTAATAATGTTCAGTGCATGGGAAAACAAATTTAAAGTATATGAACCCTAAAGTTTCCAATGTACACCAATCATTACGGGGTTTATTTGATCTTTTTAATTCATTATTATTATTTGCTTCCCATTAAAACAAGGCTGACCAAAGGGCATGTCTAGTGTATAACCAACCCCAACTTCTCTTTTTCCCCTCACTGATTTGGTAAATCAAACTGAACTTCGTTTATGGCCAGTAACAATACTAGAGATGATGTGATTGCCAAGACAAATAGATCAATGGTGTTCAGGATATATTAACCAAATCAGAATCTGTATTTGACAACAAATATGAAAACATCACCTGCTGAGCTTTAATTACAAGATTCTGAAGCATGTATTGGTACTTTTCAGGTTTTTCTGTCATCATACGCTGAAAATAAAAAAAAAATCATTCAGTTACGAAAGGAAAAAGAAATTTGAAATTTCATACAAATACATTTTCGCGGTGGAGAGGAATTTCCTTGCCTTCAAAAGAAACGCTGAAGAGTAATAAGCCACCCTTGAATCCGTATCATCTAGAAGCTCTCTGCAAAACCCCAACAAAGTTAACATATCAGGGTCTGAGGGGGGGTGGGGGGGGGGAGGTAGAACTATGTGGAATCACCTGAAAAATTGTTCCCCATCCACTTCTTGGAAAGCAGATGAATCAGAACTGCACTTAGCAATCAGGAGTAAGAGCAGTGCAGACCGTATGTCAGAGGCGGCACCTGGGTGGTTCCCTCTTGCTTGGCTTCCAACAGCAACACCCAAAGCAATGTTGTCTGTTGCTGCTCCAGCAAGTTGAATCAATGGCCAGTAGAACAGAGCAGCAGGAACATGCGAGATCAACTGCATCGGGACAATTGTCTGTCCCTGAAGCAGTAATGCAGCCATGGAGGCTGTCTCATGATCAAGAGGATTATTATAAGTTTTAATAAATCTGCTTTTCTCCTCAAGTTTAGCTTCAGATTCAGTAACCCCTATCGTTTTACTTTCACCTGAGTAATCCATAACTCTGCCACGTGGCATATCATCTCCAATTGGTAAGTCAGAAACTTGTGGTACTCTCAAGCATAATTGAGAGAAGAGTATGTCACACATCTGTTCAGGAATAGCAGCGAATTAAATTCCAGATACAAGGGTGGGAAGGAGATTCGATCAGTGAGCATAGCTCATAAAAGGATATATTAGGATTCGTGAGCAACATAAACAAGAAATGTTATATAAAAGTCATACGATCAGAAATATCAAAATCAAGAAGACATCAGATTGTATAGTAGAAATAGCACTTCTTTTAAACTTTCTGATGCTCCAACAGGATCAGATATGGTATAGATAAAAACTTGGATTACTAGAACATATCCAACTGCAAATTTTAAAAGCATATTACATCTATAATAACACCAAAACCAGAAATAAGATCATGCGCGACACTAAAGGATGCTGAATAAACGTGTAGTGAGTTCAAAGTTTCCTTAAAAGAACTTTTCTAATCCAAAATTACATTTAAAAAGTTAACTAGATCTTCCAATAAGTCATGAATATATAAGCCTAACGTAATAGATGTCTGACGTTCCATGGTTGTGAATTCACTAGTGCTTTCAGTTTTTCAATCCATGACTTCAATATGTAGAACAAGGAGAGCTTATGCTGATAATATGTTCATATCATTAAAGAATTACCTTTAAAATATTGGTGCGATCAGTTTCATTTATCTGAAAAACCAAAAAAAGAGAACTGCACATTATGTCTATCACTGCATTAGCTTTCTCTAGACGGCTATCTTTTGATGCCTGGCGAATGTCGATGCTGCCAGAATTTCGCAATTCATTCTCATGCAACAAAAATTTGCATCGCATAAGAAGTCTTTCTACAACAAATAAAAAGCCCCATCTAATGAAGTTGTGTTTTGACTTCAAAAGTCCGCACATGAGCCAGATTGAAAGTGGCACGTCTGAAGTTGTTGAATAATCATTCAAACCAGCGTACGCAATTCTCTGCTGTAATCTTTTCACATTTGTCCACATACTTTCGTCCCTTTCACCAGTTATTTCTTCAAAAAGGAGATCCCCTAGCCAGACATAACCATTTTGACGATAAGCAATTCTCTCTGAATGAATCAGGGAATGCAGAGTGGCCCATGATAGCTTGGATTTCATGCTAACACCATTTCTTAATAAAGAACCTTGAATGCTTTCAAAAAGTTTGAGAGATTTGGTTATCTGTATCATATAAGAGAACTCATTGTCCAAATGTGTAAACGATTTGATTATTGTATTAAATTTCTCCATTACGTTCTCCAAGAGCTGCAAAAGAAGAACAATCAGAAGTTAAAACCATTATCAAGTTTAAGTTGGATAAAATTGAGAGAAAAATAAATTTCATCTCAAAAGTCTTACAAAAATAACTTGTACCTAACAAGCAGGATACAGACACAAGACACAAATATGACATAATAAAGATATGATGACATGTCATTTTAAAAAATCTAGGACATAGACACAGGACACTTTTATTAAAATATATATCATTGTTATACAAGGAAATTAAGTCAATAAGTTTATGCATAGTATATGCTTAAAAATACGAGTTTAATCTATTTCATTCTCAAAATTTATTATTTTTGTCCTCTACTATTACGTGACTATTCAGTTTATTTAGCAAGTATTTAATACATATTTAACAAATGTTATCCTATATTGACTTTGTACAACTTGAGTCTAACGTATTTTTCTATAATGCTAATAAGAGTTCGATCTGTGTCGAACATAGACAAGTTACCTAAACTAAAGTATCAATGTTTCATAGACTTATACCAACTTAAAGCCAAGAAATTTACAAGAAGGTATCCTGTTGGCAATAATAAGACAAAAGTAATCTCATCGGCATCAGATTGTATTATTTTTGTCGAAAAGAGTGAAGGGGTGAAAATCCTCCTACAGAACAGGAACTCTCCCAAAGACGTAACTCCTTTCAAAATAACCGATGCACTCCCTTTCTCCCTTCTTTAATACATAAAAGGAATGTGCATCACTAACTAACTCTTTCAGTCCCTTACGTTCCCATTTTAACCCTCCTACTAGAATTTACAATAGGAGGCCTCACATAATCACAAATGCCACTTGAGCAGTTCAATCTAGCTTAATTGTGCACGTTGCATATAAGAGATTCCTTTCTTTCAAAATGGTTACTACTAAACAAAGTTAATAAAGACTTCCTTTGGATTTTGGCTTCCACCTTCACCCACCTCCCCACCATAATCGTAAATATAAATAACTTAAAGAAGATGCGAAAATTTCTAAAATGTCCCATCCACAATCCCAGTCACACTATGAATGGTCAACCATCTCATATCATTGAGAAGGGAGAGAGGGGGCCGATGTTGATAAATAGGTGGTGGGTTGACAGGAAGAGTTAGAAGTAAAAAGTAGATAGAAAGGGTTAGAATAAACATTCAATACAATATATTCATTTAGTGTAAATAATTCCATGATTTGTGCGTAGAATGAGAGATATTTGAGGGGGCCTGGAAATTCCCAAGGATATATTATGTCAAGCTGCTACCCCGATTTCAGAAAAAAATCATAACTCCACGCCATTCGAAACTGCTTTTCGACCAAGCAAGTAGATAGCCTACAAAAACAAATTTAGATGAGTGCATACCAAATTTAGTCGCTCGCTATTAGGATATCTACACAATGCTGATGAGATAGACGCTTTCAAGATCTCTCCAACACCTTCCACTCCAAGCTTAACTGAGATGTAAAAAGCCTCAGGTGCATTGGCGAGGCTGAACAGGGCTGCAAGGGGATGTATCTCATCATCACTATACTCCATACCTCCAGTTGTGATGCAAGACTCATTTATTTGATGCAAAACATAATCAAAAAGCACCAGAAAGAGGTTTCGCCGTTCTTCTCTTGAGTTTGCTAGAGAATACTGCAGTAGAGAAGCACTGAAAATATTAGAAAAGTAAGATGTATAGATCATATTATTTTTTCTGTTATCATCATTCTGAACATTTCAAACATTGATATATGATCTAGTATATAAATCAACTTAACCTTAATCACATGAGAAATTCAAAGTAAACTAAGAAAAAAAAAAATCAACTTACCACAAACTGGTAACGTAACCTTGAAAGTTAAAACTAGCAACTTAAGGATCTAACATGGGAAATATCTCTCAGGTATGAAATTATAAGCCTTCAAGAACAAAAATGGATGTAATCGTGATAATAAATTTAGTTCTTCTAACAGAGTCAGACTCATTACTCCATGCTGCTGAACTGTAGATTAATTAGCATACCTCAAAGAAAATAAACTTAGTTCCTCCAACCAGATCCACCTGATCTACAAGAAATATAGGGCTTGGAGCAACATCTGTGGACTCCTCCGGGACTTGATAAAACATATTTGTTAACAAGCAAATGAGCCTGCAATGAACTATTTCAGCCCAAGAATTTCTTCTGCTAGTTTCTAGAAATGCCTTAATAACCTGAAAGGAAAGAGAAAAAAAAAAAAAGAGAGAGAGAATAAAGCATCATACCCTCTTATTGATGAAGCAGCTAAATGAACAAAAGCATTATTACAATGTATATTTCCTTACGGCCAACAGGTCAAATTAACAAAAGCATTATTGCAAGTAGGGGGAGCGACCAATGTACTTTTCACAGGAAAGAAGATACAAATTACATGACAACTACATGGCCTACACATCTTCTAAGTCTTTTTGTCAAGAACAGAAAAGGGGCACACAAATATATTTGGAATGAATTGCATAGAAGCCTTATTTAGTTTTTTTTGCATATGGCTCTTCATTTAGCAGATCTGTTAGGTTGAGTTCCTTGATATAACCCCCCCAACTCAAACAAAAACAACAATTAAAAAACAAAGAATTTGTGGTAACATAAAATTAACCATAGAGATCCAAGATAAAATATTTACTGTTCACATAGTATAACGATTTGTATCTTTAAGTGACTCAGGAATTCAGATGTAACCCCAACC
>NW_019268525.1:1087464-1126056 GCF_002738365.1 Cucurbita moschata
CCCCCCCCCCCCCCAATGTTTTTTGTTTGACTGCAATATCTTTGAGGCAAGTTAGCAAACAACTCACCCTTATGTCAAGACCCTTTAGTCGGCTTCTCCTGAGTCTGCCTCTGTCACAAACAAAATAAAGTAAACAGCTCAAAGCAGATGTCCAGACAGATTCTTCCTTCTCTTCAATCTGCAATCATAAAATAGATGTTTTAGAAATTGACAAAATAGTAAACATCCATTGAACTATTATAGTTACACATCTTCCATTAAGATTTTGTATCATCCATTATTTGTGTTCTTCATACAATCACAGTTCTTTCTAAGAAATAACCTTCACACAAATTGCCCAAACCATTCCCTGCCAATTAAGTCATGAGCTGAGTTAACGTTAAGTTCATAACCTACCTTATTCAGTCACTGATTCAATTACTCATGACTAATCATCTGCTAAAATGTAATCTCAATCAAGCTGTGCTCTAGCCCATAACAGGAAGCTACATATATGGATCACCCATGCAACACCGTAGTGCAACAACCAGGATGCATTTTTCTAACAAGATAATTCATGGGAGTAAGAATTCAACATGAACTGTCGGTCAGCTTGGTAGAACTCATTTAATAAGTTGTACACATTATGATAAAAACTTATATGTTTATGTATTATTTCATTGAAATAGACATAGAAACAAAATGCCATGGGCGTTATAAAATAATCTTGAGTTGGCCGTAATGGAAGACATTGTAAATTGTAATTATAAATATAGTTTACATAAAGAACTCCAAGAGGAAGAATCAATAAGCATTTCTCCCATAAAGTGTCCGCGCTCCTATTCTCCCCATTAAAAATTCTGTTTCTTTCATTCAAGCCAAATTTCCCAAAAGAATGGATAGTATTGCATCTGAGAAAGCACCTACTTTTTTTTCTTGGAGCCTCTGGCAATATTTTCCAAATGAAAATAATTTTATGTACTTCTTGACTGAGCACTACTGATTAGAAGAAGGAAAATTTTCGCAAAAGAATGAAATATCATACATACTTGGACAAGAAGAAGCAGTATCTCATACAAGATGTTAAGAATCCAACATTCGAATTTGTTAATAGATGAAGTTGCACTGATATTGTTAGGAGAATCAGGATTTTTCTTCCCCTGTGAATTAAATTGGGTTTCTTCCGCAAGATATGATTCTTGAGAATACTCTTCTTCAATTGCAGAACTGTCATCCAGTGCGATTGGTTCTAACAAGTGAGCATGAACGCCAAGGTTCAAGATTAAATCAAATGCACGAACTCTGCAGGTTGATCTTGGAGAACTAAGCATTTCCTTTTAAGGAAAAATAAAAAACAATAATAATGTTAAAAAAAACCTTAAACGTAGGAAAATATGCTATTGGGATAATTTAGAATGATAAATCAATCCAGAACATCACCTCAAGCATGGATAAAGTGAGAGGTGCAGCAATCCCAGAATCCAAAACATACCTGTAAGAGAAATTATTGAATAACTTCATTCATGCATGAAAAATTCAAAAAATGAAAGCATAGAAAAGACATATAGAAAACATTGAACAAAATAAATAAATAAAGACATCATAATACATTCAGTAATCCTTCAAGATCAGAAAATATATTGTAACATCAATTGACTCAATAAAAATTATTTTCAAAGCCTTGAACTTAAGAAATACAGATAAACTTGGATTAAGATTATCATTACATTCCTCAAAGACAGATAATAGTCCGATCTATCAGATTGTTTATATCTTGAATAACATCATCTCAATATATAAGAAAATGGCGCACATTGCTATAGCTAAGAATTTGGATCAGAACAAATGAAAAAGATGGCAAAATAAATTCAGATGTCCATTTTTTGTTTAAAAAATCCAAATTTCATTAAAAATGATAAAGGAAACAAGGGGAATAAAAAACACTCCAAGAAAAGCCCAATTAACCTAAGGAAGGGCTCCAGTGAAGCAAAATAAAAAAGGAAAAAAAAAAAACTAAAAGATAATTACATAAGTCTTTAAGAAAGGAGACCCAAAGAGGCATGATATCGAAAAAGTTATCACATTCATAGTGTTTATCTTACTTAACATGAGTAAACCATATCAGTGCCCTAGTTGAAAAAGGCATTTCAGCATCAACTTTGGAACAACAACTAGTTCTCAATTTTAACATCTATAACACAAGTTTGTTTGGTGCATAATGCCAAAATGTGTTTTGCACACAAGTGCATTGAATTAGGTATAAGAAACCAAGCTTTCATCAAGGGGAAAAAACCCAAGAAAAAGGAGTGCAAATAACTACAAGAAAGGACATTAATCCAAAAAAAAAAAAATGAAACTTAGTGGACAATTACGAACATGTTAGTCTCCAAGGCCCACAGCGAAGCATTAAACCTAAAATCTCCCATAACTCGCTCTCAAATGTGTCAGCTCCTCTAAAAAGCATATAATTGCTTTCAAGCTATATACCCAAAAAAGGGCATAGAAACAAGCCAACCAAAGCATTAAACCTAACAACCTCACACAAGTAAATTGTATGAGAGAGTAACAAAAACATAAACGCAAACAGGTTGAAATGAAAGAGAGTGATGAATAGTAGATGAAATTTGAAACATTCAGTGTAAGTCAAGCATCTAAAGGGACAAACTTACATGTCAATAATGAGTTTTACGAGAACGCTCACGGCCACATCCATCGATGGCTTCCCACTATTTGTACTTAACCTAGAAGTTACTGTAAGGGGATTAGCGATGGGTGAAGACATTTCAGAGCAAACTGCAGCAATAACCTCGCACACCTCAGCAGGATTCAGTCTCAAAGGCTGCTGTTCACTGATGGGCATGAAGTTAATTTTGTGAGATACAGATGCAACCACAAGATAATATGAACTTGATTAATAAAAACTTCTTGTTGAGTTCTAGTCTTTTAACTTTTTAAGAGCAAGGTTACCTTACAATTTTTTTATTTTATTGCATGTCAAAGCCGCATGTTAATTTGTACTTAAGAAAAGAAAAAATATTACAGGCATACATGTTTACTCAGCACCTCAATTTAACCAGTATCTGAAATCAATATTACATGCCAAAGTCTATACCTTCAAAAAATGAAAAGAAATTGTGTGAAATGGTCACTACGATATGATAACTCCAAGCCTACCAGTTCAATAACATCATAGATCATGCATCAAAAGCCTATAAGTTGTTAAGTATCCAACAGAAAGGAAAAACCTTAAAGTAATAATTCAAAATGCAAGTTTCCCATATTGCATGAAAACGAGACCAGTAATTTTTCATAACAGCGAGACCACCATATATTAATAAATCCATTTAAGCTATGATGATCAATTTCATAATTTTAAATGGGAATTACTCTTCACTTGATAAACAAGTACTAGCTTTATCAATATCTATGCGTTATGAACTTACAGAGTTCCATATCAGAATCTATTTTTTGTACCTGTAGTAACGATATTGGAAAAGTGGTCGGGCCTTTGGTCGAAATGTACTCCCAGGAGAATCTTCCCTAAAAGACATTATGAAATCATCAAGAGCAAATTTATAAAAGTTAACCTTTATTTTAGCATGATTTGGAGAAATAATTTGGTTGGTAGCTATTATTGGACATCTGATATAAAGTTAATAAATATGAATTTTGATTTTTGTTTACAGATCCTAATGATGGATGCAGCTTAAGCCTGGACTTTTCTGCAAGAACAAGGACATTTATGCCTTATATATATTGTTTTTTTATTTTATTTTATTTTATTTATTTATTTATTTTTGGGTAAGGGATGGGGGGTTTGGCAGTCTAAAGTATTTCGGTTTGTATTCCTTTTAACAACTTTGCTATTCAATATTGTATACTATCCAACAACCTTAATATGGAGCACAACAGAAAGCAAAACCCACAGAATGGAAATCCTTCCGGTTGACATGCATTGTATTCCCCACCTGACCATTTAGTTTCTGGACACAGCTCTTGCATCTCAACAAAGACCAACATTTGGTTTGTAAAACAAAAATTCATCAAAACACTTGTTCAGGGTTCTTTGAATTAATCACCCTACCAGGTTCCCTATCATTTGGTGAAAAAGACAGTATATTCTAATAATTTAGTTAATGATATCTTAGGTTCCTAAACTACAGCATATGTAACCATATAACCATTTTTTGACCATATAACCATTTTTTGACCATATAACCATTTTTTGTCTAAGTTAGATTTTTCACCCAACATTTTAACAATAAATCCTCAGTATTACACTTAGTCACAATAACTATGTCATTTCTATTAAATACCACAATTTTTTGTTGCAAAATGACATGGCAGCAAGGACCCAAATGCAACAAAATAGTAATTAGGAAGGAAACTAAGATCCAAAAGGGGAAGCAGAGAGAAAGTTTAGCCAGTCCTTTCTCTAGATTATCTTTTAAGTAGAGACTAGCAAGCATAAAGAAGATAAGAATTGGTAAATGAAAGGCTGTACCAAATCTGATGCAAGTCTGGTTTTGTGCGCTTTGATGCAGTTATAGCCCTCAGGTGGAGACGAGCAGAGGAAGAATTGGTTATAGTCGCTACTGGCGAAGGCTGCAATAGTTGATCAACATATGGCATATCAGTTGTTCCCAAAGATTTCCAAGGTTGATCCTTCACTTTGGCTTCTGTATCTCCCACTAAAAGTGCTGCTGCACCTACCTCTAGAAGATTACGTGTTCTCAAGTCTTGAGTATTAACAAAACTATCACTGTACCATCAAAAAGAGCCAGCATTTAACTTAACTAATGCAAAATAAGCAAACTACTTTGTACTACTGCATGCATAAAAGGAAAAACTAAAATGAAGGTTGTTAGAAAAGTTAATTACCCCTCTCTTTGCAAAAAAGATGACCGTAGTTCCCCAAGCCATCGCCATTTCAGTGCATCATGTGCAATGTATTCAAGATCGACCATACCATCAACTTCTTCAATGTTAGATAAATTTGATATGGATAAAACAGTAGAGTCTTTATGTTCTGAAGATTCTCCAGTACTTGCAGCATTTAATTGTGAATTGAAGGATCTACTCAGCATAGATGACAGTGCAGGAAGCGGCTGTCTTGACATAGAAGGTGCACCAGCAAAAGCAGCTGGTTGAAACGATCTCCTTGGTATGTGTTGTGCCACCAAGGAGCGAACATATTTCAGTGATTTTAGAAGTGCTCCAGAGGCAATACTTGATACAGGCAATGGTGAAAAAGTAGAAGGGGTTGTAGTCGCAGCAGATGCTTGACTTAAAGAGTGAGTCCATGGTGACGACCTTCGGTTTGGACTAAAACTACACTCGCCAATCGTGTTTAAGCAAAACCGGTCTATCTGCATTAATGTTTCTTCAGAGGGTTTGTATCTGCAAAAACAAAGCATAACACAAAGTTGTATCAGGGAACAGCAAAAACAGCCATCTAACGAATTTGTAGTCGGGAAAAGGCATGTGAGGATTCCAGAAAAGAGCATCCAAGAGCAGTAAAATCATTTGATCTTTACAAGGAGACCGGTAACTGTAGCCTCTGTGTGTGTGTGTGTGTGTGTGAGAGAGAGAGAGAGAGAGAGAGAGAGAGTAACTGTAGCCTGTAACATGGGAATCAATAGCCTGTGACATGGGAATCAAAAGGAGTGGAGAAAAAAGTAAATTCATGTTATAGAAGAAGAACATGATGATTTGAGTTAATAAGAAGTTATATTGCATTATGTGCACAGTGAGTAACTGTAGTGAACGTATTCCGGTTCAATAGAACAACCCCTGTGACATGAGAAGTAAATATTGAACTAAAAGATCGAATGGTCCATATTGAAGGAGAATGAAGTCCATCACGAAGACATTCAACCCAGTTCAACAATTATATGGGTACAACAGAAATATAAGATGATTTGACAAACATACCTAAGAAGGTAGCGTTTCAAAAGTGCCACCGACCTTGCAACTACAGCTGGGCTGGATGCACAAAAAGAAAAATGAGTTGTATAACGACAACACAGGAAATGCAAGAAAAATTAACACATTGTGAATAATAAGGATTTAACTTTTTCTACCCAACAATTACTAGCGGGTAATCAAGCATATAGGATAATGGGTTCGTGAACAATCAAAGACAATTTACAAACCAAAATGTTTCTGAGGTCATAGCTCCATCCTTATAGGCACCTGCTTAACATATCATATCACACGAGTTTCTAATGTCAAGGGTTACAGGAATCATACAACTGTTCAGTGAGACTAGTCAAATGTGCAATGCGTTAGTTAGCATTAGCACCAACGATTATTCAAAACAAGAATATAGGATATTGATGTAATTCCTTCTCAGAATTCAAGCATAAATCAAAAGTATTTCCTGTCTCGAATTTCCAAATATTATAATTGCTCCTGTTGACGAGTAAATAATAATAATAGCAGAATACAAATGATTTGCCTTCTACTTTTATTCTTTTATGAAAAACATTTTCCCTCTAGTGAATACAGTTAAACTAAATCTTCTTCACAAAGATCTGGGTATCAGCTAGTTGTAATGAGAGAGATACAATAGCTCTTGGATTCTCTAGGGTTGAGGCAATTCTTTAGGGTTCTTTCCCTTCAGCTAATCAAATAACTCTCCCTCCCTCATTTTGAGTAAGAACATATCGTGGTTTCAACATACGCTCATACAAGAAGGTTGAAAATACATGTATACATGTATCATAATACTCTTTATCCACAGAACCAATAATGTCTCTAAGAAATAGTTGAAAGTTGGCTCTGAGTCATGGGGCATTACTATCAACAGTTGTAATTGTCAAAAGATGGTTTTATAAAAAAAAGATACAGATTCTATGAACCATTTGCTGATAATTAAGAAGGATAAAAAGAATATGCTATATGGTACAGAACCATCTTCCTTCAAAGAATGTGAAGAAATTAAAGCAAGCATTAGAATTCACCATCTTATGCAAAAAAGAAAATTCATGAGTCTCCTTGAAACCAACATGATCAACAAGTTTGGTTACCTTCGTTCCCTCTCTGCAATTGTGTGTTCCAAGATCACACAATATGCCAGGTCTGTCGTTGCAGGTGTTGCCAAATAGTCCTGTCATTTGATAAAACTTGTGATGTTAAAATTAAGTCCTAATGAGATGATACCTTGGTAATATATATGCAATTTTCACTAATTGAGCCTTAGAGTAACAAGCTACTCCAATCTCACAGAAGACAGTAGACACTGAAAAGTGTTCTAAATGTCAAGAGTCATCGAGTATTGAACTGAACTTAAGAGAGCTGCCTACTTAAAGAATCTAACCCATTATTGTGGAAGGGAAGGAGGATGAACCACCACCTACTCCATATTCTGCACCTTTATTTGGGTTCAAACTAATACTGAACGTCCAAACAATCTTCAAAAGCATTGAATAAAGGATTATAGACATATGATGGTACATAGTTAAACTTGTTATCTATGATGTTTTTGAATTGTATGGATGAAGGCCCACTCTTATTTTAAAGAGGATTGAATCATGATAGTTTAGTGTAATCATCAACTAAACAGGCGTAATAGTGAAATCCAACAATAGAAAGTACAGAAGCACGCCCCGAAATGTCGAGTGCATCAATTTGGATTTGTGTACGATTTTGCAAAAGAAAAAGGTAAGCCATGGAATTTACTCAAGAAAGCCTTGCAAAAATCTAAACTAAGACAGCTAGATCCATGACCATACCTTGCTGACATGCATTTTATTTTCGTCATCTTATAAAAAAAAAAATGAACACAACAGGCATGAGACAAGTGTAACTGACTGACAAGGGTCAATTTAAATTGATGGAGCGCTCCATCAGACCCCTATTCCAATTACACCTTCTCTAGCTTTCTCTCGTCAAAGTGATTCAGTGGGTGACAGAATTCTCATGAGTAAGCTCTGATAGGCTGAGAAAATTTCCATGAGTAAGCTCAGAGACGCTGAGAAGACTTATTCTTGAAGAGGAAGGTACATTTAGAATATTTTGAAGATAAACAACTGCACCAGTCTGAGTTGGATGAAATAACAGAATCACATCAATTTTTTTAGAGAACAGTCGTGGCAAGAGAATTATGTCTTCATTAAAAGTTTAGGTTCCAGCCTCAATTGAGGATCTTCTTCTTCCTGTGAACTTTGTCTATTAGGTTGATGATGGCTGGACAATTTCATTGCCTTTCAGTATAATATTCAAATCTTCAAAGGTGTTTTTGGGGGCCGGCATTGAGGTATGGAAGCCTTGCCAAGTCCGGATTTGTTGATAACTTACACAAAATTAGTAGGTATTTATATCAAAGCCAACCAAAATGGTTAAATCACCAATCAACCCAAAAGTTTATCAAATAAGCTACGATATATTTAATGTATATTAATACCTTAACACTTGCCCACCTTAGAAATTGTGGAAGGTCAACAAGTGGAAATGGATATTAATTGGGGAGGAGAAATGAAATTAATGGGCTTCAAACCACATGACCCCCTACTCTGATACCAAGTTAAATCATCAACCAACTCAAAAATTTAAGTTAATGGGTTATGTTAAATTTAATGTTGTATCAATCTTTAGAATGATTATCCCTCCTAATAAGAGTGATGATGCCCTTCATTTGTGCATGTAGCCAAGTACTCACACATTTTCACTTATCCTTTTCTGGTATTTGGAAGGTGACGACGTAAGCTAGCTCACTAAGGATGTGTTTTCGTTTTCAACATAGGTCCTCCGTAGTTCTCCGGCTGAAACACTTCTAAGAACTCACTGACAACACTTGGATTAATGAAGGCAAACCACACAACCATCCCAGGAAGGATTGGTCAACACCAAGCCACTCGTTATATGCTAGGTATCTTAGTGCTCTCTTCCATCTTCGGCTATAATTTCTTTCAGTCCAGGTTTTGTACCAACAAAAAAGCTTCAAAGCTTTGGCTTCTCAGAAGTGCTAAAACATAAAGCTACAAAGCATGCAGTCATCCTCATGAAGTTTTAAATTTTCAGAGAAGATTAGATAGCTAAAATCCATGCTATTACTGACCTGTTACTAAGCTCGAGGCTAGCTGATTTATAATGAAGTGGGGCAGGAATATCATACTTAGGTTGTTGTGACTGGATGAATTCTCAAATAATTTCAATTTTCAACTCAGGTGAAATAGCTAATCTTTATATAAAGAATGTTTTACACCTTAGCTCTACTTGACTCAAGCGTATCCAAGAAATCGGTAAAAAGATAGGATGCGAGCAATGCAAATCATTTGTGCATTCAATGACAGATTAGCAATGGGTAGTCCGATGCAGGCTACCATGCTGCGATGATGAGCTATTGGTACAGAAATGAGAGCTATTGGTACAGAATTTGGTAGTAAAGAATTTCCGGGCATGCCTAACTGAGCAGCATTATTAAAATACTAAGTAGCGTTAGCTTAATTGAGTCTAATCCCCTGATCTTGCCTCTTAACTAGATTCAAAAGCTTTGTACTGCCGAACCATCCTTATATTCATTACTGTTCTAATTTTTACGCCATTATTAGAGAAAAAGCACGACCTTGTGCAGATATAAAAATACATCAATTAAACAAATAAGAAAGCAAATGAATGAGAATGAAGATGATACCGTCTCATTATAACTGGTAAAAAATTAAATATGAGAACTATCCCATGATGCAAATAAACCCCAACGGAATAGATTTATATAGTTCAACTCGACACGAGTATTTGAACGTTCTATTTTAGTTTTCATTTATTTCTTCGAAAGTAATTGATTAACGAGAACGCATTCACCTAAGAGAAGTAAATTGCCATAATTATACTTCCACTTGAACGCTATAGTTGTATTCTTACATTACCAATAATCTACAAAAAACCACAGACGATACTTCCAACATCCAATTCCGAATCATACGACATTAGAAAACGAAAGAAGAAAAAAAAAACAACGGATGTATATCGACACAATTCAATCGGAAAACACGAAACAACCATTCACGTTCACAAGAAGCCAGCCAATGTTAGAAATCCCAGCCCTCAACCAGGCAACAAATGAACCTCAGACCCATCGAAATTCCCACAGAACACGCAGCTTAAGTCAAACAAACGGAAAATTCCAATTAAAAAAAAAATGAATCCGAAAAGACGGATTCTGGAGTAATCCAAGCAGAATTGCAAGATCCAAACAAAATGAACACAGGAAACCTCGTAATTACTCACCCGAAGAGTCCTGGAAGCTTCGGCAACGACGACTGAAGCAGAGGGACCTCCATGATGCGAATTAGCAGCAGAGGAAGAGAGGCAATCGGCGATGGCTCTTCGTAGCGGTTCAGGAGGCTTCTTGAGCGATGAAGATCTCAAACGAGAGACACCAGACACCGGTCCCAAGTGTTGGAGCCGAGAACTCCCTGGGCTCCGGGAAGGACTGAAGGCGGAAGCCATAAGAACACAAAATTCCACAGAGAAAAAGCAAAGAAGAAGAAGATGAAGAAGGAGTGAATTGAAGTTCTTGGATGCTGGAGGTCGGAAGTGCTTCCTTCTACATTTGAAACAGAATCAGAAAAAAAAAAAAAAAACTGTCGGAAGCTTCGCTGCCGGTGAGAGAGTTTCAGGAATGAAAGAGGAATGAATGAAAATGGAAGACGAAAATATAAAACAATTTCTAAAAAAAATAAAATAAAAAGGAAATAATGGAGAAGAAATTAAATCGGAGTTGGAAAATTTAGATTTCGAACCATAATAATAATAATAATAATAAACAAACAAACAAATAAATGAAATGAAATAAATAAATAAATAACAAAAAATTATTTTTCTTAAATTTAATTTTTAAGAAAAAATAGTATTTATCTATTTCGTCCAAATTTAATAAATAGTAAATGTTTTTAATCGGTTTATTTTAATTTTGTATTTAATAGGAAGTTTTCTGATTTATTATATATAAATTTAAATTTGATGTTTAATAAAAAAAAATTATTTTAAATTTTATTTCATCTAAATAATTAATTTTTTAATGGATAAATTGAATTTTTAGCGAGTTATGAGATATTGTTAATTTTTATTTATTTTTTATTCATTATTCATGTAAATTTAAATAAAAACATAAATGAAAATAAATATTTTTATTAAAGACCAAAAACTCCTCAACATCTTGAGCTCTCAACAACAACAATGTTCATCATCCAACAAACCAAAATTTAGTTCTTTCTTGGCACTTGAAGCCTTGCCCTGAAATCATCCTCCATTAGAGGCAGTCCATCTCTCAGCTTGATCTTTGGTTCCCATCCAAGAACCTCCTTCGCTTTCGTAATGTCTGGCTTCCTCTGTCTCGGATCGTCCGGGGTGTTCTCGACCATGATAATCTCGACGTCAGGATTGATAAGCTGCAAAAACGAACGACATTCAAACTTAAACCAACAATCCGAAAGCTTTGTCTATCCGTACTTCTATGGAGATATATCGTACCTCCTTGACAGTTTTCGCGAGTTCGAGCATGGTGAATTCACCTAGCACAATAATGATAGAGTTACTAACGACAGTTGAACGACAGATTTCTTAGAGTTCATCGTTCTATGATACCGAACCTGGATTGCCGACGTTGATCGGCCCAGTGTTCTCTCCTTCCATGAGTCGGATCAGTCCATCAACCTTGATCAGTTAAAAGTAGTAAACAATGAGCCAAAAACAGTCTCCATATACACGATTACAACGACAGGTAAATCATGGAAACAAGTAAAGCTCAGGACTGGGTCGATTTTAATTTTCACAAACCATATCAGAAACGTAACAGAAACTCCGCGTTTGTGTTCCGGGCGCCTGAACGGTCAATGGTTCACCACTGCATTTCAAAGAAAGGAAAAAAGAGTTCATAAATGAAAGCAAATATACTTCTACTTCATAGAAGTACTGATGAAAACTTACCGGATTGCCTGAGCAATGAAGTTGCTAACAACACGACCGTCATCGATGTTCATTCTCGGTCCATAGGTGTTAAAAATCCTGGCAATCCTTATCTCTGTTACAGAAAAAGTTCTTAGTTTTACTATATCGACGTTAAAACAGGTCGAAGTTAACACGGACCATAACAAGAACATGAGTCTCACCGATCCCATGTTGCCTGTGGTAATCAAACATTAATGTTTCGGCCACACGCTTTCCTTCGTCGTAGCAACTTCTTACACCTTATGGAAGCAGAATTACGAGCGTGAAAATTACGAAGGCGGAATTCTAAGCCTATCAGTAGACATCAGTTTTGAGAATATTCGACATACCGATTGGATTGACATTTCCCCAATAGCTTTCGTCCTGGGGATGAACAAGAGGGTCACCGTACACCTCCGAGGTCGACGTAAGCAAGATTCTAAGAACAACATAAAAGACATATACATTAAACCAGTTCAGTACTAAAGAACAATTCAAAGTCAGTCCTAACCTAGCTCCAACTCTCTTGGCAAGTCCCAGCATATTCAATGTGCCAATAACATTTGTTTTTGTTGTCTGAACACCATGACTTCAAAGTTAGAACATCATATTTGCAATAAGAATGCAGCCAATTTCAAACTCTAATACCTTTACAGGGTTGTATTTGTAGAAGATCGGTGAAGCCGGACAAGCCAAATGGTATATCTGATCCACCTCGACCAGCAATGGCTCGGTGACGTCTAGCATTACGACATGGACGAAAACGGGTCATTTCGAGTTCGAGTAAACAAACCAAAAAGCAAAAAGAGATTAAAGATGACAGAGTATATACCATGTCGAATGAGCTCGAATCTAGGATGACCGATCCATTTTCGAAGGTTGTCTTTCGAGCCAGTAAAATAGTTATCCGCAACGATAACCTAAAGAGAAGTAAAATCGACTTAGAATATCAACTTCCAAACGTCGTTGTTTATAACTCGTCCATCAACGTTTTTATACCTCATTCTTTTCATTCTCCATCAATTTGTCTACTAAATGCGAGCCGATAAATCCCGCTCCTCCCGTAACCAAAATTCTCATATTGGCCTGCCACCGAAACACAAAACATAGAATCATGCTAATCTTCTTGAAAGATACACTCTTAAATCAACAAAAAAAAGTTAAGAATCTTATAAGATCTTTCATTAGAATGCCTCAATAGTTATTACACCAACTCAATCACTCCCCTTAGCCCTGTTAATCGACCGTTAGAATCATATCCTTCAAGGGCACCTAGTTCAACCGGGGTTGCCCTCCAAACTCGGTAAAGTTAGCCTTTCTAAAGCGAATCCATTCAAACTAGAACCCAAAATGTACAATATCAAATCAACACAACAGATATAAGAAGCTAAGAACAAGAAACAAAAGATTTCGCCCCAATTATACCAATCAAATTCATCAAAGAATCCATCAGGAAACTCAAGCTGATCAAAGATATCCCATGATCTGATCTGATCTGATCTAAAGATTGTTACCTGAAAAAACTTTGCACTTCTCAAAGGAGAAGGGGGCGGTGGGGGTTTTGTAGAGGTATAAACCTCTCCATTTGACGACTCCCTAGCCATCACTGAAACTTCCCTTCAAAATTTCTGCTACTCAAATAAGAACCAAAACGGAAAAAAAAAAAACTCAAAATCAGTACTAATCATGAATTGGGTCAATAACAAATCCACAAATAAAATCTTCCTTTTGAAGAACAAAGCAAAAGGGTTAAAAAATCGAAGAACTATGTTACCCCTCAAATAATAAACGAAGACCCCAAAAATCGTGGAATTTAATAATGTTGAATGGAATTGGAACACAATCAAACGCTTTAAATTTTAAAAAAGATGGAATCTGAAAAAACGTGAGAATTACGAAAAGGGGAAAAGAGACGAAAGCTTCCTTTTAACAACAATGGCTACGGTCACAAAACGACGACATTTTGAATCGGAACAACGGTAACAGTAAATCCAAAGGGGTCCGCAAATTTACCTGAGAGAGATCGAAATCTGGGATTCCTCTGAGGAAATTCAGAATTTAACAGAGAGATAAATTTACGATGAAAAAAAGAAGGGACTATTGGATGTCGTATTTATAAGAGTTGGACATCATATTGTCAATATTTAAAATAATTTACTTTCATATTTTATCAAGTGTAAGCGAGCTTAGTGTTACATTTCCACGTGGTAAACGAAGATTGGTTGGATGGCTAAATTATTATGACGTCTTATTTTTAATTAAATATTTTTTCAGAATTCTTTCCAGAAAATCACTTTTTGTAGATTCCAATATATCGAATAAAATATGTTTTTACGGATAGTTGAATTCTTGTAATATTTATTTATTTCTTTATTTACCGAATAAATATTTATTTGAAAATTAAATTATTTCTATTTTTTGTTAATATTTAGTTTATTTTTTATATTACACAAATTTTTTTTAAAAATGCGTTTTATATCTGATTGAAAATATAAATATCAGAAAATTAGATGAAATTACAATTAATTAATTTAATCTAAATTATAAATTACTCTGAAAACAAGTGGGGGTCATAGCTTTCGTGAGCCCCAAATCAAATATATATAACCAAAAACTTAGGTTATAACTATGTTTGATCTTTAAGAGCAATCTCCAAAACTAATTCCGTATCAGCCGTCGCTGCAGCGTCCGGCAGAAATCCAAATCGATGGAGTTTTGATTGTTGTTGTTTCAATCCTGATCTGCTCGAGTGAATAGCTGCAACAGGCGAAAATCGAAATCAATCGAGTTGATTGCTCTTGTTTCACTCAGGAATCTGTTCGAGTCCAATCGCATCGAACAGAGCCCTAGACGAACATAAAGGTACGCAAAATACAACAGATCGTCTTCTTCGCTTCTTTTTCTGCATCGTGAAATCAGATCGCCGCCTGTTCATCTTTAGGCCTTCCCAAACTCGGTTTCTGAGCAAGATCCAACCGCTCCTAATGCCTTAATCAAATAGCTTTTTCAATCGGAGATGACACCGAGCGGTCACATAGCGGAGTGGATATCGCATTAGACTCCGGATCTAAAGGTCGTGGGTTCGAATCCCACTGTGATCGCATCTTTTTCCCATTTTCATTTTGAATCAATAATAAATCAATAAATAATAAAACTTTATTCCCTATCAGATAGCTGGAAAAAAAAAAACATACATAAAGGAGAGCTACAAATACTATCACTATGCAAAAAGAATCACTCAAAATGTTGACAGTGAAGCTACAGACATGTCGACATCATAGAGTAGAGAACAGCACACACACGCAAGCCAGCACAGCCGACGCAGTAGTCCAAAATCTTTTTGACTAATTTTTCAATTTGGTCTTTGATTTTTTAAATTCCAATTTTTTAAGTACTAAATCAAATCCGTAAACAAAACAAAAATTCACAAAATTTAACTAATTATAATTTTTTAAAATAATTAATTAGAATTTTTTTAATACATTTGAGCTAAATTTTAACTGAGAACTTTTAATATATTGAGATAAGTAAAATGAAGGACCAAATGGGAAAAAATCAAAAGATGAAGGACCGAGAGATGTAATTAGCCAAATCAAAACGACATGACGCATCAAAATATTCGGCTGTCGGAGTTTCAGGGTTAGAAATGAAAACGAGAGCCGTTGATTACGAAACAGACGACCCGAAAACCCGAAAGCAGCGTCGATAACCCGAGAAACAGGAAACCGGCGAATCCCAGTGCAATCGAGATCGTTGATTGAACGCAAAAGGCGGTCGTCACCCTACACGTGTCGGTTCCCCTCAGAGTTATCGCGAGAGCCGTCCCTGCCGAATCCGCAGAGAGGAGGAGGTATGCAAACGCCTATGGAATCAGAGCCCTAATTCCGATTAGACCAGAAGAGAGAGAAAGAGAAAGAGAAAGAGAAGGAAGGGGCTAGGGTTTCGACCTGGTCATGGCCGAAGTCGAACCAGACTTGTAAAATCTCAGGGAAGAGAGTCACTTCTCTCGAGATTTCCCACACGGAAGCGATCATTTCAAACAGTGAGTACACTGCGACTATGGCGTTCGCCGCGAAAACGTACCTGGTTGAAGATTCTCAATCGTTGTTAGAGTTCATTTCAACGAATTCAATCCGCGTTTAGTTTTCAGGAGAACGAAGATGAACGAGCCAAATAGTCCATTCCTTATAACCTAAATTTTCTCATGAACCAAAGCGAAACAGAAACAAGGTCGACGCGATAATCGGAGAAGAAAGAGAAGCGTACCTGAAGGCGTCGAAATCGTACCAGCGAGGGGAATCGGATCCAGAGCCGCGAGAGTTAGTAATCATGAAGACAGCGGAGGCGAGGGAGAAGCAGAAGGTAGATAGACGGAAGACGAGGATGAGAGAGTTGAAGCGCTTGAGTTTCTGAACAGAGACAGTGGAGTGGAAGTGGTGGTGGTGGTGAGGAGTAGGCATTCGAGCATGAGGCGATGACATTCCGCCGTTGCGGAGGGACTGAGGGGATCGCATAGCCGCTGCCGCCGCCGCCGCTGCCGGTCCAGTCGCCAAGAGCTACAGAAAGAGAAGGACATACATGAAATGGGGACGAAAATAAATCAACGAACAGACCAATATCAGGGAAGTCTGTTCGATTAGCTCTTCCTTTCCGCCCTTATGGTGAAAGACAGAAAGCAAACGATTCAAAGCGGCGGTGGAGGAGTGACGGAGAAGGGCAAGAGTTCCATGAGAGAGGGATTTGAGGGAGAATGGGTGGGAAATCTGTGGGGAAATTATTCAAAGCGGCCACCTGAGAAATGAAGAGAGAGAGAGAGAGTAGCAGACGGCTCTGAGTAGTAGTAGTAGTGGGAAGTGACAGAAATTTGCTTTCAAAATTTTATCATCTGTCACATTAATTTGAATAATGGTTGAAACATTGGTAAACCGCAATAAAAACACTCAAATAAATAATGCATAAAATTATCAAGATGTAATAAATAATGATTGAATAATTTTAAGCATGAGATTGAAGTAAACAACTAAAGTGTATGTCTGCGTCAAAAATAAATGTGTGAATAAATAAATGCAAAGTGGTTACAACATTAACATGTGTGACATGAGACTATACTATATTACATGTTTTATATGATGATTTTCAAATATTTAAAATCAATTTAAATAAAGTAAGGATATGACAATCGAAATAAAAATAAAAATGGAGTAGAAATTGAAACACCATAAACTAACATTGGTATATTTGTAATAAATATTAAAAAAAAATCCTAATTTTTAAAAATCGTGATTTTACCGTAAAGTTTTCATATTTTAAATTTTTTACAGTTCAGTATATTTTATAAAGATGAAAAAACCGGAAGCCCACAAGGGCCCACGAAAAAATTGACATTGTATCGGTCGTGTTTGGTAAGCTGGACCGTTATAAATAGTAGGGCCCAAAGCGCTTCTTTCGAGAAACAAATTAAAATATGAAACGTGCTGTTAAAAAATAAAATAAAAATCTTCGAAAAGTAAAAAAAGGTTGGGGCATTCCGAGAATTGAACTCGGGACCTCTCGCACCCTAAGCGAGAATCATACCACTAGACCAAATGCCCTTGGTTGAGACTACTTTTTCCTATTAAAGTATAAATTAAGTCAATACAGAATAATTTGACAACAGAACGAGGAAGCTTTTATTTATCCCAACCAAAAAATGAGAGTTTTTCTTGCTCTCTAGTCATGCTCCCATCTCAACATACTAGGTTGAAGAAGTACTCGAATTTTCAACATCCCGTAACATTACTGCCATTTATGCTATTAAGACTTTCTGATTTTGTGAAGAAGTTTCCTTCCATGAATCATCATGACTGCTACGTTCCGACCTACAAAGGCGATTCTAAGAGAAGAAGAATGAAATGAATAAGGCTATAAAAAGTGTTAGATGAAAATCCCACATCGGTTAATTTAGGGAATGATCATGGGTTTATAGTCAAGGAATACTCTTTCCATTGGAATGAAGTCTTTTGGGGAAGCCCAAAGCAAAGCTATAAGAGCTTATGATCAAAGAGGACAATATCATACTATTGTGGAGAGTCAGGTTCATCTAACCTGGCTCTAAAACTTAGTCATGTCAATAGAGAGGACTCCAAAAGAAAAAGGGGTCAAGGCTTAGCCATGTCAATAGAGAGGACTCCAAAAGAAAAAGGGGTCAAGGCTTAGCCATGTCAATAGAAAGGACTCCAAAAGAAAAAGGGGTTAAGGCTCCTCGAAGGCATATAGTCAAAGACGACTAAGACGCCAAAAGAAAAGGAGTCGAGTTCAAAGTAGACAATATCATACCATTGTGGAGAGCCATGTTCATCTAACAAGACATTCTTTTCCGAATAAAAAGTTCTATTATTATCCTAAAGGAAAAAACCAAAACAGTGGCTAAAGAAAAACACAAAAAAGTGGCTAAAACGGGGTTTTTATATTTGGATTGTAATGCGTCCAAAGCACAAGCAGGATAGGGATCAAAAGCACCCCACCTGATAAAATTCTAAAAGAAAGAAGACAAAAGGCCTAAAAGGGAACATAATCAAGTGCCTAAATGCACCATCAAACTTTATAAGCACTGTCCAATACATCATCATATATTGTCTCATTCTTAGTTCTTCCTCCACAGATGAACTGATTTAAAGTAATATAGTCGAATTACACTAAAAGAAGATGAAGATTTAGCTGAATTTTAACCTCCAACTTACTTTTAAGGTGACATCTTTCAATCCAAAAAGAACAAAAAAATTGGAGTTGGATTCACCATATAATGTAAATAAATCAATAGAAAGACAGCATATAAGAAAGCAAGAAGAACATCTACTCATCTTTTTGTTCTTTAAAAGAACAACAGATCAGAACAAAACACAACAAATTCAAGGTTACCAACTTCAGTGCTTGCTTTGATGAACTTGGGATAATCATTCACAAGCAGCTTAAAGGTCTAAATCAATTGGAAAAAGAAGAAAAAGGATGAAGAACTCATAATAATGTCATTGGGGCATTTCATCAAACAGGTATGCTGCACAATGAAAAGTGAACACAAAACCAGTATTTTTTGATTTCATGCGTGGAGAAAATTTTGGAAGCATGCTATGAATTTAATGGGAATGAATGTTTTTACAAGATGATTACTCATTGCACACTCAAGTCAACGAAAAACGACGCAGAAATCGACATCACAGATCTGTTTTGGCATAGGATTCCCAGACACAATTTGGATCGAAATCTCAAATCCTTCAAATAAGCTATGATTATGTTGCGAATGAAATATAACTGTACATGTATGTACATTCTCATGCTTATAAATATCGGCAGAAGTTGGCTTCTCAATTCGACATAGAAATGCATCGACAAATGACAGAGCAAAATAGAACGCTAGTTCTTGCTTACCTCCTGTTCGGCCTCCTCGTATCTTCTCAATGCGTTCATTCAATTGGCTTCGTGAATCATTTTGAATCGGCTGAATCCAGACAAGCGCAACCGGGAAGAAAATTCATGTTCGTCGATACAGTGAGTCGATTCCTTCTGCTTTTTACATTCAACTCTCGACAAAATCTTCTTGTTTTTCTCATGAATCGAAAATCTTGCTTCTATGAGAGAAGATGAAAGGGAGAGAACAGGTGAGAGCTAGCGGTCGGAAGAATCCTTCAGGACCGAACCCCATTGGGAATCGACACCCACCGTCAATCCAAGGCTGAATCAATGGCGTATCTATCAGTTCGTTGAAATTCATTTTGGACTTCAATCAGCTGAAAATCTGTCAAATTTTCGTTTGTGAAGAAGATGAACACCGTTGAATTTATGGAGTGTTTTTGCCATTGCGTTGGATTTTTATTACTTATTTGAATTTTTAGCTGAATTTTCAGATAAATTATTTATATTTAAAAGTATCTTCATAAATCACCAATAATTTAATTTTAATTTTAATTCATGTACAGAACCGCCCGCAATTTAATCTTGCATTAACTAAAATATTTTAAAATGTAACAAATTTGAAAAATTATTAGAAAATAAATACATAAAATTTCCAGCCCATTTGGAAAATTTTATCTTGGGCTTCTAAAAGACCAAGCCCATTTGCATTAGGTTTGGGCAGTCCAAGTAGAAGGCCCAAATCGGATTTTAATCTTTTTATATTTTACCATGTACTAATTTAATTTTAATTATTTTTGTAAATTAAAATAGGTAACGATTTAGTTTCTATCGTTCTTATTCCGAAATATAAAATTCAGGATATGAAGTGGATTTGATATGATATCCACATTTTTTGTGCGTATAAATCTAGATGGTTTATTACCACGTCAAATCATTTTATACCATTACGTCAGTTTTATAATATAAACTATTTTAAAATATATATATATTAAATTATAAAAATTTAAAAGCTAATAAAGTTTATTAATTAAATCATTTTTTAATAAAAATATAAATTATAATTTAAATGTTTATATTTTTTAAGCTATCTTTTGACTGTATATACAATAACATAGATGAGATACAATTTATATTAATTAAAAATGAATCTTTTCAAATTTTAAATTATAATTTAAAGAAAAACAAAGTAAATTTTATATTGGATGTATCTTATTGGGAGATTAATGGTAGACATACATTATAAAATTTAATGAACATAGGATGGCAATAACAATAAAGTATTTAAATAAAAAATAAAAAAATGACATAAAAATATATTTTTAATAAGAAAAGTAAAATACATTCCCTCTGCAAAAATCAACATGGAATCTGATGCGAGAATTGGATTCCATATCTTTATTATTATTATTTTTCGGTTCCCAAAAACTCCTTTCACATATATTTATTATTTATTATTATTTTAAACTTATTTCTCTTATTTTCTGCATTTTCCTCTAAAAAAAAAAATCTAAACAATTTCACTTTTAACTAAAGAAATTAAGTAAATATTAAAAAATCAGAAATTAATTAAATATTAGACGTAAAAAGTCAAATATTTTTTTATTTTAAAATATATTATTTTTAAAAAGTCGTATTATATTGGATAAATAAGATAACACGACAATCACCTAAAATGATGTAGGTGTGATTGAGATGATTATATAGATTAAGTTTGAATGTTCGACTAAGTTAACTTTTCGTCCAACAGACTGATCGATTTTCTATTTCATATGAAACTATCTTTAAAAATAATATAATATTTCTTTTAAATTAAAAAAATAACACTTACGTCTAATAAAATTTGGCTGTAAATATATATTTTTTAAAAATAGTAATTATTATTATTATTGTGAGTGTTTAAATTTGAAGAAATGTGTTAAAAGAGGTAAGAATATTATTGATTTGGATTCATCCACCACCTTTTTTTTTTCCTCCCTTTCTTTTATGATTGATTGAGACTAAATTTCAGCTTTTAAATTAGGCGTATCCATTCACGAGGGCCCTCCTTGTTCCTATCCCATGCATATCCCCATCTAAAACCCGATTTTTTTTTCTATATAATTAATTATTTCTCGAGAAACCTGATGGACCATTTGGCTGAAACTAAAACTAAACTAATCAACATAAGCTTGATCAAGCGGTAATTGACGTTTACTCATTTTCTTGAAGTTTTAAGTTCAAATTTTATCGAGGGAATCTTGCTTCGTCTTCCTTGTCGTTTTCGTTGCAATACCTAGGTCACAAAAATTAGGATCTGTGGAGTGGTTATACCAACACTCTCTAGTCGATCATAACATGGTCGAGAAGCTAGTCGACCTCATCCTTATTTAGTCATAAAAAATTCTTACATTCGCGTTATGAATTAGGTTAAAGATGAAGCGAATCATGTCAATATTAGGTACCATGAGGTAGAGGTATGTACGTTACCTGCCAACCTTTAGATCGAATTTGCAGTTTGAACCGTTCCAAGTTCAAACCCAGTCCAACTAACACATATTACTCAAAACAATACCAACCAGGTAATTAATGCGTTGATTTTGGCAATTAATGAAATAGGACCATAATTATTGATTCATTTCTAACTAAACACTCAAAATTAAATGACTAAATCTCGAGGCTAAAATCTCGCCATTAATAATGTTTGAACTGAGTGGCCCCACCGCCCAAAATGGATTGGTGTTTTAACTTTTCCGACAACGAGCATCCGATGCTGCCGCTGCCGCCGCCGCCGCCGGCCTCCGCCTCACCCCAATAATTTACTACCTATTACCTTTTTTATTAAATCTCATCTTTTCAATTAAAACTTCAGTTGAGTTGTATTAGGTTATCGTATTATTTTTTTTAAAAAATATTACTTGTCTACGGCATATATTACATTAATAATTAAAATTTCATTAATCTCAAATATCAAACATTCATCCATCAAAACACATCGGTTATAAACGTCAAATATTTTTAATTTTCATAATAATTTTAATTTTTCAATAATACAATCTAATTCAAAATGAAAAAAAAAAACGAAGGTTAATTAACTTTTTATGATTGAGTTAAATGTTAATTAATCTTCTTTTTAGAAAACTTGAAGGCTCACCTAACTTGATTAGGAAAATAATTATCCTTTTTACACAGAGCGACAGGTCGGAATTCCTTAAATGGGATATTTTAATTAAAGTTAAGCCTTTGTATTATTTTGACATTGTTGATTGTCGACTTGTCGTCAAATCACTTCAATTTAATTAATTAAGGTTCCACTTTTTTTTAAAAAAATTAATTAAAGAAAAAGCCATTGTTACCACTAACATTTATTTATTTATTTTCAAATTTACTTCAATAGTTGACTTAACATTATATTTTTATAGCATTTTAAGTATAATACTATAAAAATAATAGCATTTTAAGTATAATACCATAATAAGGCTAAACTCATTCAATTTTCAAACGTTTTAATAATTCTCTTAAATTAAAAAATATATATATATAAAAATACTTTTAAATTAAAATAAAAAAATAAAAATACATTTATAGTGCGTTTTTTTTTTTTTTTTTTTGTGAATATCCTTCCCAGAAGAACTAAATATGATATGATACGACATGACAAATCATTTGATTGTGTTGAGCTCAGAGGATAGAGCCTAGAGTGGCCTGGTTCGTCTCCCAGTGGCTCTTCCACAGAGCAGAGCATTCTTTGGAATTGGGTACTCGTCTCTCAATGAAGTCGATGGCGTGTAAACTCTCAAGTAAAACTGTTGACCCAGGTACTGCCTTGCCCAGAATTCCGACCTTAAATTCCACATTCCCACGTTGTCCAGCGCCACATATATTGCAGTCCATGACTTCGGATACACCTGCCATGAACAACAGCTTCATCTTTCTTCCTCATGCTTCACAAATGGTTGTAAAGTAAATGAAAACTAGAGCTTGGTTTTACCTGAGTGGTACACCGTGCAATTGCGTCTCGTAGATTGTATTGGTTNAAGTTTCACTAAACTAAAAATAAATAAATAAAATATACTCAAACGTTATGAAAATAAATTATTGGAAATAAATGTATTTTTAATTTTGTTTTCTTAATTAAGAAGTATTAAGAAAAAAGTGAAAATAATAAAAGAATATAATTAAGAAGAAAACAAAAGAAGGGTAATAGTGGAAACAAAGGTACATTCGATTGCGACACTTCCACCCAGAGTATTCCCTCCACCCATCACCTTTTTTATTTTTGTTCATCTTCTTTTTATTTATTCATATTTTAATTAATTAATTAATTAGTTAATAATAATATTCCTTCTCTCACCTCAAAGACCCACTAAAAAGCTTAATTTATATTATAATTTCTCTCTCTAGCCACAGCACCATGCATGGCTAACAAATTAGAATCTAGAGAGAGAAAGGCATAAAGTAAAGAAACCCTACTTTGGTGGCCATCTTCTTTCTCTCATTTCCCAGCAAATGTGATTCTCCACCATCACTAACCTTTTACCATGGTTTTCCCTTTGGATCCTCCTCCCAACTGGCCTTCCGTGAGTGGTTTCGAGCCCTACAATTCCCACCTTTTTTTTTTTTTTTTTTAATTTTATTTTATCTGTTCTTGAATATACTCCATCTTTAATCCTGCTTGTTTTTTGGTTTTTCCCAGTTCAATACACAACAAAATAACACTGCTCCGGATTCCGATCAGGTTTTGCTACCTCTGCCACCTTCTGGTGGTGGAGGTACTGGTGGTGGCGGTGGCGGTGGTGGTGGTGGGTTGATTAGACCGGTTTCGATGACCGATCGTGCTCGGTTGGCGAAGATTCCGCAACCGGAGCCTGGATTAAAATGCCCTAGATGTGAATCTCCCAATACTAAATTCTGTTACTTTAATAACTATAATCTTTCTCAGCCGCGCCACTTTTGCAAGACGTGTCGTCGGTACTGGACGCGTGGTGGTGCGCTGAGGAATGTTCCCGTTGGTGGTGGCTGCCGGAGGAACAAGAGGGCTAAACCCCAGAATCGGTCCAAGTCTCCGACGGCGGGCGAGCGACCGAGCTCCGCTAATTCAACGCCTGCAGTTTCACTTTCAGCTCAACCCCATTTGCCCTTTTTGTCATCTTTACATAATTTCTCTAATTACCTAAACTTGGGGATAATTCCGCCGCCGCCACCTCCAACAAGCAGTGGCGCCGCCGCCGCTGCCGCCGCCGGAGGACCGGATATTCATGAATTTCACGGTGACCATTGGAGATTACAACAACCACAGCAATTCCCTATCTTGGCTAATAATCAACAACCTAATATACTTTACACTTTCGACCCACCAGAAGGCGCGACGACTCGATACAATCTAAACGAGTTATCGAGATTAGAGATGGAGAACAACGTCGGAATCACGATGGCGGGGACGGTGAAGGTGGAAGAGAGTAAAGCAATGAACTTGGGGAAGAATTTCCAATTCTGGGTCGGTGGCGGCGACACGAATGCTTGGAGCACCGGCGCCGATCTTCACAGCTTCGCTACGTCCTCCGCCGGACACTTATCCAGACAGTAATTTTCCTCAATCCTTCCGAACTTCTCTCTTTTTGTCATTAAAATGTTCAAAGTAGAAAACAAAGATCTTCACAGCTTCTCTTCGCAGGCTTTTTGAATTTTATATTTATATATATATATATGTAGATACATGTGTGTTGTGATTATGCACTTGAATTTGGAGATTTATTTCTTTTTATCTCTAAGTTTTTAGCTATGTATTCTCGAAATTCAATGCATGATCTATTAAACTAAGGTATTTAGATATGGTATTAAGTAGAAAATGTTACATACAGCTGGCAGGTATTGTAATTTCTTTTAGATGAGTACAGGGAGAAGTTTTTACATCCTTATAAGGAATATTTCGTTCCCTTTTCAACCAGAACGAAAAAGGGTATTAAAGGTATTGGATTGTGTGGTTATCGTTAGATACATTTGTTTTATGAACCCAGAGCTGATTTTATGCTTAAAATCGGCCATTTTTGGGCTCCAATGATGTCCTATAAGACCTTTAATCCAAACCCGAACACACAAATTTTATTTTGAGTGTTTGAAGCATTATGTGAAAATTTTGAGTTATAGTGAATATTTTTTTTACAATATTACGAGTAATGTTTAGATTTGATAAAATTGACACACATGTTTAGTAACAAAACACTCTAAAATAGTTTTGCTCTCGAGTCGTTTTTTTTACTAAGGGTACTGTTGATCGTTATCACCGACTTTAGGTAACGTTTCTTAAAGGGTGAGAAACGACAAATAGAGAGACACGTAAGACGATTAAGATATATACTCTCGACCAGATTGTATGAATTTTGAATTTAAAATATATTAGATAGTCTTCAATCTCAAGCTCCTTCTACAATCTCGATAATTACTTATGTTCTATATCGACGTTCTCGGACTCCTTATGTTAACGGTGGACAATAATTTATTAAAAAAAAAAAGGTTTATGATGGTGTATAATTTAGAATATAATTTTTTGAAAGTTAAAAAAAAAAATAGAAATAAATAAATAAGGGATTTTTTATTATTGTTTTTGTTGAATATATAAAAACAAAAATAGTAAGGGAAGAAAGCAATGAAAAAAAGAAAAAGACTAGAAAACCGGAAGGTGGTGTGGCCAAGAGGTGGTAATGAGTCCCAGCAATGGACGCGTTCTCGTGGATCCAACGGTTCATATTAAATCTCCCTCCCTTCATCCAATCCGTCTTCTCCGTTTCCTCCTTTAAATTCTTCTCTCACTCTCTCTCTGTTTTTCCCTCGCTTTCGTTCTTCCCTTTCACTCCTCCATTTGGATCGCATCGCATTGTCTAAAGGTCTAATTCTCATTTCTCTCTCATGTTTTGATCTATGTTTGAGTTTTTGTTTATCATCTGTTGTCTTGTTTTGTTTATTGTTTGTGGTTTGGATTAATCTGCCGCTTATTTGATTGTTTCTATTGTTGTTGTGCATTTTGATTATGTTGTTTTGTTTTGTGGACGTTTGATGTTTGAATGAATTATTGGATGAAAGAAATGGAAGAGGAATGAGAATGTGGTGGATTTTTTTGGTTCGCGCTTATTTGTTTGTTTCGTGTTGGAATGCGGATTTTGGACGTGGAGATGCTTGTGTTTTTATATTTCGTTTGAGCGTCCATGCGTCGTGGAAATCTGGAAGAATGAAATTGATTTCTTGATCGTTTTCTGGAAACAGCTTCCGTACGTGTAGAATCAATTGGCAGATCATTTCATTTCTCCATTGTACCTATTGTAAATATTTAAGAATTGCAGATGTATGTTGTTCGATTACTAAAGTTCAATGAGGAGAAGATATCTTTTTATGGTGTTGCAATTTGAAGGGACTAGGGGGTATCCTTTACAAGTATAACCAATTCCACACTCTATTTGGTTAATAAGTAGACAAATTGTAGGTGTAGACAGTTTTTTCTGGCTAAGAAGTGTATATTCTTGAAAGGAACGAAGGATGCACTTGATATTTAAATTTCCTTTTGTTGCTTGTTCAAATTTCTAACTTGCATTTTCTTCTCGCAGGTATTAGAAGATGGCAGATTCTGAGGATATTCAGCCTCTCGTTTGTGATAATGGAACGGGAATGGTCAAGGTATTAAGAGTTACAAAGTTATACATATCTTAATAAATTATCTGCAGTCACTGTTTAAATGGCAGTGAACTCAGTGTTCATCTAAGAGGAAATAATGATTTTGTGTTGAATTCTAGGCTGGGTTTGCTGGAGATGATGCTCCAAGAGCTGTGTTTCCTAGTATCGTAGGTCGTCCTCGCCACACTGGTGTGATGGTTGGGATGGGTCAGAAAGATGCTTATGTTGGTGATGAGGCTCAATCCAAGCGTGGTATTTTGACACTGAAATATCCAATTGAGCATGGTATTGTTAGTAACTGGGACGACATGGAAAAGATTTGGCATCATACTTTCTATAATGAGCTTCGTGTTGCACCAGAGGAACACCCAGTTCTCCTAACCGAGGCTCCTCTTAATCCGAAGGCCAATCGTGAGAAGATGACACAAATCATGTTTGAGACATTCAATACTCCAGCCATGTACGTGGCCATTCAAGCTGTTCTTTCCTTGTATGCAAGTGGACGTACAACTGGTAAGTAGCCCACTTCAATCATTTTACTTGGTGAGTGTTTTAATTTTATTCAACTCATAGGAGGCTAGTGCTGCCATGCAACTTTAATTGTTCAGACATACTTTGAAAGTGACAATAATACACGTGTTCTGTTTTGACATAAATTGGACATAGTTGTGTTCTTTCCTTGACAGTCTGAACAAGATTTTTCAGTAGAATTTGTTGCGTGTTTGGCCTTGGCTTACTCGTTCTTTGTGTTTGTCTTCGAAGGAATTGTGATGGACTCTGGTGATGGTGTCAGTCATACGGTTCCTATATACGAGGGGTATGCCCTCCCACACGCCATCCTTCGTCTTGATCTGGCGGGTCGTGATCTCACAGATAACCTGATGAAAATCCTCACTGAGCGTGGGTACTCTTTCACCACATCTGCAGAGCGGGAAATTGTGAGAGATATGAAAGAAAAGCTGGCATATATTGCCCTTGATTATGAACAGGAGATGGAGACATCCAAGACCAGCTCGTCTGTCGAAAAGAGCTATGAATTGCCTGATGGACAGGTGATCACCATCGGATCGGAGAGATTCAGATGTCCTGAAGTTCTTTTCCAACCTTCCATGATAGGAATGGAAGCAGCAGGCATTCATGAGACTACATACAACTCCATCATGAAGTGTGATGTGGATATCAGAAAGGACCTGTATGGCAACATTGTCCTATCTGGTGGTTCGACCATGTTCACCGGCATCGCTGATAGAATGAGCAAGGAAATCTCTGCCCTCGCCCCTAGCAGCATGAAGATAAAGGTCGTGGCGCCGCCTGAGAGAAAGTACAGTGTCTGGATTGGAGGATCCATCCTGGCATCCCTTAGCACCTTCCAACAGGTTGTTTTCTACACTCCAATGCCAATTACTAGTAGATAAGAACTAAAACAAAACAAACTAACATTTTACCCCTTTGGATTGCAGATGTGGATTGCCAAGGCAGAGTATGATGAATCTGGACCGTCGATTGTGCACAGGAAATGCTTCTAAAGGAAGAATAGAAAGATTCATTGGTGAAGAGATTGGAGCAAAAAATGGTGTGTTTTCTTCTGAAATGGAAGCGTTTTTCAGCTCCTCCCCTCTTTCACCTTAGCTTTGTTTATTCCTTCTGTCACTCAAATTTTGGAGCCCATAAGAAGGCCTAAATTTTGATTGCTAAAATGGTTCAAATTCTTTCATATGTTTTATAATTAATTTATTTATTCTCCCACAAGATTTATCTCTAAATCTGTGAAGGGATAGGGGTTTTAGATTTATGTGGGTTGTTTTCATTTTTATGTTGTTGTTCTTCTGAATCAATTTATGTATGTAATATAATTTTATCAAGTAGTACCGTACTTGATAAAATATTATTTATGGATACTCCATTCTTTGTTTTTTTTTCAAGAACCTCATATTGTACTTTGAAGGATTGTGAAACAAAGGGCTGTCCATTATAATACAGAAGAAATTAGAGATTGGGAAACTTCCTCCCAATCAGCTGCCTCCTCCCATTTTCCGACTCCTTTCCAATCCCCGCTCCCTTGTCTCGTCTCTATTAAGGAGAGGTTTCTAGTTCCATTATACTCATACTCGTGTTGCTTCCGATTGAATCTGTCGAAATGTGATTCATGGCTGAAGCTTCCGAATCCTTGGATTCCACGTGTAAGATTACGAGCTTTGATTCTCTCCTGTATTAGAAAATCTTCTTCTTCCAGAAGTTTGAGAACTCTGGCACTTAATTTTCTCACACTCTCTCCCCAATTGAATCTGCATATATATATATATTTTTTTGGTTTAGAATAGAGAACTTAAAGATCAAGATAACAATAGGAAACTAACCCTTTGTCATCAACAAAGTGGAAGCCCTCCATCTCCCTCAAAACAGCCCTATCATTTGCAAATTCCTTTGCAAAGCTGTATGGGCCATGTGTTAGAGCATGTTCTACCAATATCACTGCATTATACGATGCTCTCCATTCCCTTGCCTCAAATCTCTCCAGTCTGAGAATTTGGCCCCCACGAATGAAATCATCTTCATAAATATAATAACATTACCACATTTACTACAAACTAAAACTCATAAAACAAACCTCTTGTGAAGAATCTCCACAATTCTGTAAAACTCATCAACTTCAAAACTTGCCTTTGTTATCTCTCTCATGCTCGGTGAATCCGGTGCCCATGGATTCCCACTCGTTGCTTCTTCTGTTAACCTAAAACATTCAACAGTATAGTTTAACTAGCTCAGATATATATTCTCGAGCGGCGAAAGTAGAAGAAAAATTTACAATTGTGCATGAGTAACATCAGTAAGAGCCAAACGAGCGATTTTGAGATGTTCTTTGAGGAAGAAACAAGCTTTCTTCTTCAATTCATGGAAATAAGAGTGTTCCATTTTGGTTGAAGAACAATTGAAGAGAAACCCATTTTATTTAAGGCCTCATATTCAAATGACATAAGAAGAAATAGTAACTGTTCCATTTATGTGTCAACTGCTCCCTAAAAGTTGACGTGCAAATCAAATACACACAAAGCCAACTCCAAGAAATTCATTCAAACCTTAATATCTTAAGCTTTATGATTTAGGTATCTACCTAATATGTTTTATTTACTTATAGCCGCGTGACGTTACTTTCTTCATTTTTTTCAAATTTATTTTTGTTACTTACATTTTTTAAAATATTTCTTGCAAACATGATTCGAGGTCCGATACGTCGACGTTGTCCACGACATCTGAATTTCTCATGGCTAACTTGTTCACTAAGTTAGAACAAGTGTTACACAATCGTTGTCCAGTTACTGCAACAGTGAGATTATTTTTTTTTACTCTTATTGATAATCCTAAAAATTAGACAAATTAATTTATACTTAAAAAAAGGTCACAAATTGATAAAAATATCATACAAAATTCTGTAAAAAATTATTGAAATATAATATTTGGAGAATATATTCGTTATAAATTATATCTTACTATTATTTCTTCTTGATTTGATTTGTAGTATATTTTATTTTATTATCAACTTTTAATTAATTTATATTTTACTTATTTGTAGATATTAATTGGGGCTTGTATCAGTTTATTCAAATGTTATGAATATCAACGAGAATTTACATTCTAGTTCTTAAATTAAACTCGTGAAATATTTATTTAATATGGTTACATTACCAGGAAAAAAACACGGAAAATGTTTGTTATAATCGGAACTCTCCCCTTTATTTGACGATTTAATTTACATTATTTTCAGGGAAAAATGATGGAAAATTACAATTCCAAACAGATGAACAGAGGACGAAATTCAGGGATCAGGTTTTAGAGAGAAAAAGAAGCAGAGGAGAAGCGGGATTCAATGAACAACGGTAACCGGCGGCGGCTTAAATCTGCTACCGGCACCGCCGTAACTGATAGTTCTCTGATGCGGCAACGCGAGCATGGCGGTGTAGTCCAAAAAATCATTCAGCGCAATAACGGCCTGCAAAATCCGTTTCAAATCATCGGCGGCGGAGAATCCGAAGCATCCTCTTTCGCGGACAGCATACACGTAAAAAGTTAAACAACCTTTTCTAAATTTAAACCTAGCCATCTCACAGCCGCTCAGTCCCCGAATCAGCCGTCGATTCACATCGCCGAGAGTCATTTCCGCCGGCCACCTGTGGCCGACGGCAGCCTTCAAAGCCTCCGTCTCGAACACAAACAGAATCACCTTCGATTTCTTCGTGCCGAGGCCGAGCGTCAGATTGTGCCAAGCGTGGTGCGCCAGAATCGTGAAATTCGTCGGCAGGAACACGGCAGTGGAATTGAACGGAAGGCGATTTTGGTTGTTATTGTCGCTGTCGGTATTGCCGTCGTGGTGCGGCGGCAGAGAAAGTAGCTGAAGGAATTCAAGAGGCCAGGCTCGGCGAATTGTGAAGGATTTGACAACGAATTGTGCGCCGAATCGGAGACCTTTGACAGCGGTAGATGGCTTGAAGGAGAAATCGGTAAGCGCTGGATTGGCGGTGGCGCCGCCTGATTGGTGGCGATGCTTTTGTTTCTTGTTATTGTTATCGTTCTTCTTCTCTCTATTTTCCATATTTTTCCTTGTTTTCAACCGTCGGAGAGTTCTGGATTTGAAGCTCTGGTTATGGCCTCTTCTTTTTTGGGGCAAAAACAAAACAAATTAAATTGCGTATATATATCCACTTTTTTAAATTAAAATAAACATTCATTTTTATCCTCGACACATATGTCGTTTTTCTGTTTTTTTTTTCCTGTCATTTTTCAATTTTAGTCCTCTTTTTTTTTTCTTTTCTAATTTTACTGTAGTAATTAAATAATTTTAAAAATGGAATTCTGTTATTTCCCCCCTTTTTTTGTCCAGTAATTTTAGGATGATATTTTTAATGGGAATTATTCTTAATTATAAATTATATATATATATATATATATATATATATATATATCTTAAATTTATAATCCAACCGACTTATATTAAAAAAATGTAAAAATATCTAAAAACTCTATTAAATCTATACAAATTTAATTTTATTGAAGCACGTATTAACGTGTATATATATATAAATAAAAGAATATTTTAATGAATAATTTTCATTTTTCTAGTTGTATTAAAAAGAAGGTAGAACAATAATAAATTTAATAATATTCCATAAAAAAAATGTTAAACATTATTTAAAATAAAACGAACCAAAATATTTAATTATGATATTTATTATATTATTTTTTGTCCTGAAAAATGGTGTCAAAATTTATACTTTAATTTTTATTTTTATTTTTTTTTTATATAGATTCGCATTTGAACAAACGCAGATATAAAATGCTAAACCCTACCGTCGAAGTCTTCTTGGTCCCCAGACCTTACAGAAATCAGATCGAGGGGAAAATTTCTCTCTGCATTTTCTCGTCTTCCGTCTCCTTCCTTCTGGTAATTATGCACTTTCGATTTATGGTTTCTTTATTTTGTTTCTCAATGTATAGATGAAGATTTCGCATTATTTCCTGATCGAACCCAAACCGACATGAAACCTATCAATGGTTGTTATACCCAATTTCTTTGTTTCGATCGTTTGGAATTAGTTTTTTTTTTTAGGTTTTCTGTTCATCTGAATTATCTCTTTCAGTTTCCATCGAAAAAAATTTGGGAGAAGTGTAGAGATGAGCCTCTTCGTCGAACATTCTCGATTCGTTATTCATTTAGTCGATTTTCATGCCTTTTCTCGTCTTGGTTTGTTATCTTCAAAACTTTAATATGTTTCATGTAGCCTAGCTATCTGGAGTTTGAAAACAGGCAGTTGAAAGGTTTAGCTGTCGAATCGGAAACCTGAGCCTGTGAATTGTGTTTTAGGGTATGACAGTCGAAGCTGTTATCAGTTTAGGATGATGTGTGGGTTTCGTTGGTTTTATTCGTTCTTCATTTTAATTTTTATTATTTTTCTTTGCCAGGAAGTTATTGGTTTGAATAGATATGAAATTTTGACGACATGCATCTTAGTTGCTGACCTTACCTGGTATTGTTTTGGATAGGTTGAAACATGAGAAGATACAGTCCACCATATCATAGTCCTCCAAGGAGAGGATATGGTGGTCGAGGAAGAAGCCCCCCCGGGAGGGGATATGGCGGCGGCGGCGGTGGGTATGGAAGACAAAGGGAACAGTCTCACGGTAGCCTTTTGGTTAGAAATATTCCTATGGATTGCAGGTCAGGATTTGGCCACTTTTTTTTTCCTTCTTTTCTTTTCCAATTACCCTAGTGCTTTGTTCTAATTTTGGTTTTAATACTACTGTTCTACTTCAGGAATTTGTTGTTTTCTCTCACTGATTTTTAACAACTTGCCTTCTGGTTATATTGGTACTTGCAGGCCAGAGGAGCTTAGAGCTCCATTTGAGAGGTTTGGACTTGTGCGAGATGTGTATATTCCAAAGGATTATTACACAGGGTAAGCATCTGGTGTTTATTTTTCTTATTTATTGTTCACACTGCTCCAACCATGGTATGTGATTGGATTTATTTAGTTGTTATTCAACTTTATTTCTGAAGGTGTACTTTTACATTCCTTGCGAGTTAGGTAAGGACACGTCTTTTTATGGTTAATATCTTAACTTCTGAGCACCAAGTTGCACAAAGATTTGATAAAATTAACCTCAAACAGGGTTCAGGTGGCGATTTAGATTTACTGATTAAGCATCAAGCCAAGCCTCTTTCGCTAGAAATTGAGCACGATCATTCACTCTTGTTTAATGCTCTCTGCCATGTGTCATAATACTAAGCTTGCCAATAAATGGTGAAAGTTGAAATATATGGAGTACGTTTAAAGCTTTTCACTTTTGCAATTCAAGATTCTATTTTCAGAACAATCTCTAACTTTATTTTTCTTCTTTCTGGGGGAAAAAACTCGTGTCTTCATACACAAGATGAAATACTCATGCAATTTTCAGGGGATTTTTTTTACAACTATTTGATCTTGATCAATTCTTGAGGGTGTACATTTGTGCACCGAGTTCTAAATTTGTAGAGGAATTTTTAGATATCATGGAACTTCCGGTTGGGTTTGCTATTCATAGTTTGGGAATGAAGAGGATGAAAAATGTCAAATGAAATTTCACCAGACCTTATTTTTTTCTAGGTGAATTTTATTCCCATTTCATAGTGTGTTAAATTTTGAACTGCTTTGTCAGGGGGTATGTTGGTTTGAACTTTGAAGTTAAAACAAGCCCAAGCCCCTATTAATGAGGGTGTACTACTTTTCACTGCCTAACATATTGCTCATCAAGAATGTAAAGAGTAATATCGAAATGAGGGTGTCTCTCTCTGAGGAGATCTTAGATAATTACTTCATCAACAGAAGTTGATGAGGAAGAAGATAGATTCTTGAGCAATTGAAGCCAACAAGGTGAAGGTTTTAAGGTTGTGGAATGTTTGTTCAAGTGCTTCGTGTGTTTCCAAGTATTTGAAGAATTTTCAAGTCATGAATTGTTGGTTTCAAGTACTTATATCAAGAAATGTGAAGATTTTTCAAGTCAAGTTACATTGAAACGAAGTGCTTATAGTTTCAAGAATATGAAGATTTTTCAAGTCTCTTGCCTCTTTCATGCTTGATTGTAAAGAGAAGGTTAGCTACTAAACTTTGAAATCAGCTGCTTTATATAACTTCAGCCTCAGCTTTGAAGGAAGCTGTCTGAAGCTAATATTGGATATGAAAAGAAAGCTATTTAGTTTATGGCTCCCTGAATCCTTTTAGGCATGAAAATAATACTAATGTGATGATTCAGTCTTTACCCAATATTTTTGTCCAGAATTAGTTTCTTCTTTTTATCATAAGCATTTTGTTTGAATTCTTTGCAGTGATCCACGAGGATTTGCGTTTGTGGAGTTTGTTGATCCTTATGAGGCCTCTGAAGCTCAGTATCATATGAATGGGAAAAAATTTGCTGGTAGGGAGATTACTGTGGTCCTTGCTGCAGAGTCGAGGAAGAGGCCAGAACAGATGCGTCAAAGGAGTAGAAGGTAGTTTGTGTATTCTCAGTTACCTCTTTTTCTCCATTCTTTCAAGAGTATAATTTTACAATCCACCTGACATTCTGTTAAACTGAAAGTAATCCATCTTATTTTTACAATCCAAAACTCCTGTTTTTTCATTCTTCATTCACTGTGTTCAATGGAAAGTAATCTTTTACGATTTTTATTTAGTTGCGAGTTACTTATGCTTTACTATTCTATTTTCCCTTTCTGTAGGGGACCATCTGGCTATGGTGGACGGCGTTCTTATTATGGTATGGGTACAGTAGTCTCTCTTCAAATTTGATGTGTCTTCTTTTAAATAATCTTTATATGTAAATGAGTACTCCAACCAAAATTAGTTCAGTGAGAAGATCTCTTATGAATTTTTCTCATTTTTCTAGTTCATGTTACTTCTACTTCTAGATTTTTCAAGAAAAGAAGAGTATAACATTACTTCTTGTTATGGAACTCTTGGACACAACAGCTTGTAGCAGCTATTGATGATCTGTAGTATATGGGATATATTTCTAACATGTTAGGTTGTTCTTTGACTTATCTAAAGATTTAGGATTGGTTATTTATGTAACAACCCAAGCAATCGAGCTTATTTATAAGCTCTAAGTTCAGTGGTCATATAATATCCTTTATATGGGCCTTTTTTTTTGTGTGAAATGAACTGAGAAGTTCCTCACATGCTACATCCTGAGGAATTTTGGTTTTTGATCGATCCTTCAAACATTCCCCCCCGCCCCTAGTTTGATGCTTTTATGTGGATATATTGTCTCTAAACCTTTTGTTCCCATATGGGCATCCCCATGTAGCTTTTATTAGGTGTAAATGTAAGCCTATAATAATTCTTTTGTTTCTGTGAGCCTAATTGCAGCTCGTTTGTTATGAATTTGATAATTTTCCGTCTTGCAGGTTTTGTTAACTGATTGAATTAAAAATACAAAACTTTGTACATTCAATTTGTTCGTGGATATTATAGATTATTGTAGAACACACACTAAAGCTTGGAATCAAATCAATCATTAACTATTGTAGTAGACAAAACATGTCCATATTAGATTACTGTGTTCAATGATCAAAGCGTAGTTTCAGGATGTAATTGATCATGATTTTTTTTTTGTTGACAATATAGGGCGTTCTAGATCTCGTTCAGTGTCTCGATCACGCTCCCCCCATCGTCCTTCAGGTTCAAGTAGATATCGATCAAGGTAATCTATTTAAAACAGAATGTTCCATCTTTTATTTATGGTTTTGGTAGTAAAGGTGCCAAATGCAATTGCCAGGTCATACTCTCCTGCTCCGAGATGGCGAGGCAACTATTCTCTTTCCCCCGATAGGCGTCATGCAGACTACCCCAGATCACCAAGAGGTGCTCCTCGTGAGCGAGATGGTGAGAGGAGTCATCAAGTATATTCTCCAGGTTATGATAATGCTGGTGGTCACGATCACGATGGAAATGGATATCATGAGTAAGTTGAATGATTTACCGATGGCTTGTTGCTTTTTGGGAGCACCTCAATATGCAGCTAGTTTTAGTGTTTTCTTGTTTCTGTGTTTTTGCATGCATTGCTTATAGCATATGCTAGTCTCATTATTGAGAATGTTCACTTTCAGTTCGCTTAAACTTAATTTTCTCATCTTTGTTTACTATGCTACTATAAAAGTGCGTCCTGTTCTGCTTTATTTATTTGTCAATCCTATTTTTTCTTTAGCAAGCCTGCATTTGAAGGAGAGGATGCACGAGCTGACTGGAGGTCTTCTCCTGGTAGAACATCAAGGTCTCCTTCCGGGTCCCGATCCCGCTCTGCTGATGCTTCACCAAGACATGGTAGATGAATTTTCTAGATGATGTAAACCTTCGTTTCTAACATGTAAGATTTGTTAGTCTCAAGTTAGAAAATTCCAAGATTGTATCTTGTTAGATGTTCCTAGTGTTGGGATTTTCAGGATCTGGGCAATTTACTTTGTGCTTTCATTTGAAGTTTTAACATTGCAAAGGGTAGACCATCCAATCCCTTGTACTAGTTTTCTGGATTGTGCAAGCTCTTCTTCTTCATCGATGTCTCACTCAGCATCGTCGGTGAGATGGTGACCCGTCCCATTCATGATATAATACCCATACAAAGGTATTGATATCTCATAAGATGGTGGCACTCCATAATGTTCTTCACCAGCCTTTCCTCCGCATTATGCTGTTTTGAGTTCTGACTTTGCTTATTCTCTCAACTTGCATTGTGTACCGACAAAGCTGCGGTGTAGTTTATGATCATTTTTCTTGGGTTGGAGAGCTTGATTGAATTTAGATCATTTGTGAAATTCTAGTTAATCTAATTATTTTTTTATTCACTATAAATATAAGCTCACGAAGTTCCTTTATATCTGAATTGAGGGCTAAGCTTTCCATATTTAAATAAAAATGATTAACTTCTCTTACGTTTAATAATTATATCAAATTATTGTAAAGAGTAAATAAGTGATACCAAAATTCTACTAGATCATAGTTTAACATATAAAATAAAAATTATTATCTAGGTTCCGTTTTTCCTCTAATAGTAAGGGGTTGAATAGGTTCATTGTTCCGGTCTAGAATACGATTAATCCGCTTTTCATACTGTTGCTATGAGCAGAAAGAGCTGCACTTAGGGCGAAGCCGTCACTCAACCTTAAAAAGCTTAGATTAAAGGCATAACTACTATCTAGCAAAATAATTAGATTAAAGAGCTTAGATGTTATCCAAATCATAATTAGCAAATTCGTAGGTTTAAGCTTTATTTTTTTTTAAGAATCTATAAAATGAGTGGAAGTGTGGAGGGAATATATTAAATAATTATTATATTTGTTTATAAATCATATCGTGTAAGCCGTCTTAGCTCAGTGGTAGAGCGCGTGGCTTTTAACCACGTGGTCGTGGGTTCGATCCCCACAGACGGCGAACATTTCTATTTTTTTAATTTATTTGTTTTTGGAAAAATAAATTTAATTAAATTATTTTTTGAAGTTGTAAACTTATTTTTTAATATAGAATATATGCAATTTTTAAGCATGCCTAATTTTATATCTAAAAAAAGGTATATGAACTTGTAAAATTTACTTTAAATTATTAAAAATTTTGTTGTCCGTTACCTATCACTTTCTAACCTATTTTGGCCTTTCAAAATAATCATAAAATACTGGAAATGAATTTCTATTTTTCTCTTCTTATACAAATATCTGAAAAAAAAAATCAAAATTGATGTTATAATCAATTTAGGTAACCCATACACAATTAACTAAAAGACAATAAATTAAATAAAGTTTTACGTTAGGTGTTATAAAAAAAGAAAAAAGAGAGAGAAAAAGAAGTAAAATTTATAATTTTGTCCAAATAATAAATATGGTCAAATAAAAAACACAATTTTCTAAAACTAAAAAAAAAAAAATATATATATATATATATATATCAAAGGAGCCTTAACAATTAATTTTATATCTCAAACGCCATTCATTGTTCTTAGGACATTCAAAACAATAAATAAATAAAACTTATTTTATGTCTCAGATTATCCAAATTTATTAATTAATTGGAATTTTAAAATATCTCTTATATTAAAAAAAAAAAAAAAAAAAAAAAAAAAAAAAAAAAAAAAAAAAAA
>NW_019268525.1:1126836-1147531 GCF_002738365.1 Cucurbita moschata
ATAAAAAAAAAAAAAAAAAAAAAAAAAGAAAAATATCTGTGTCCAAATTAGGAGAGGGTCACCGCCAGAAAGATAAGAGTGGGGACCACCTCCACGTAAGATAGAAGAAGACTAAAATTTAAATAATAATAAATAAAAAATAACAGTAGAAAATTCAACAACAGCATGCCGAAGGAGAGGAAATAACTGGTTCGAACCTAACAATTAAAAAAAAAATAATAATAACAATAAAGAAAATGAATAAAAAGCGGAGCTGGGGTTTTCTGTATGAAGCCATTGCAGAATCGGTTTACGGGGATTGGAGGGTTTCGAATTTCTTCGTCATTTCGGTATGTTAAATTCTATATAACGACGCCATTTATATTCTTATACTTTTTTTTTATTTTTTATTTTTTATTTTTATTATCATTGCGTTTTTGTTGTTTGTTTTTCTTTGTCTTGATCTAATTCCTTATAGAATTGTCTTGTGGAAGGTACTGATGCTTGTCATTGTGTGTGAAGTCTGATAAATATTGATTTGGAACGATTTATTTTGTTTGTTCTCCGATTGGTTTCGGTAGTTTTGATCGGTGAGAATGGGGTTGTTTAGAGCTGGTTCTGCCTTGGCAAAGCTTGCCATTAGGAGGACTTTAGCACAGGGGGGAGGATCGTATGCTGCGAGATCACGGATTGTTTCGTCTCAGAGTCGATATTTTCATACTACGCTTTTTAAGCCTAAAGCTCAATCTGCACCTGTGCCTCGCCCTGTGCCTCTTTCGAAGCTAACTGATAGCTTTCTGGATGGGACGAGCAGTGTGTATTTGGAGGAGCTTCAAAGGGCTTGGGAGGCTGACCCCGACAGTGTTGATGAGTCGTGGGATAATTTCTTTAGAAATTTTGTGGGTCAGGCTGCAACATCTCCTGGTATTTCAGGTCAGACGATTCAAGAGAGCATGCGTTTGTTGTTGCTTGTCAGGGCTTACCAGGTTAATGGCCACATGAAAGCCAAGTTGGATCCCCTGAATTTGGAGGAAAGAGAAATCCCAGATGATCTTGACCCTGCTCTTTATGGATTTACAGATGCTGATCTTGATAGGGAGTTTTTCCTTGGTGTGTGGAGGATGGCTGGATTTTTGTCAGAAAATCGTCCAGTGCAGACTCTGAGATCGATATTGACCCGACTTGAGCAATCATACTGTGGAAGTATTGGATATGAATATATGCATATTGCAGATCGTAACAAATGTAACTGGTTGAGAGACAATATTGAGACCCCAACACCAATGCAGTACAATCGGCAGCGGCGTGAGGTGATTCTTGATCGTCTTATATGGAGCACGCAGTTTGAGAACTTCTTAGCCACTAAGTGGACTACAGCAAAAAGATTTGGGCTTGAAGGTGGCGAGACTTTAATTCCAGGGATGAAGGAGATGTTTGATAGGGCTGCAGACCTGGGAGTTGAGAGCATAGTGATTGGAATGCCTCACCGAGGAAGACTAAATGTTTTGGGAAATGTCGTTCGGAAGCCTCTGAGGCAGATCTTCAGTGAGTTTAGTGGTGGTACAAAGCCTGTGGATGAAGTTGGACTTTACACAGGAACTGGTGATGTCAAATATCACTTGGGTACTTCCTATGATCGACCAACTAGAGGTGGAAAACATATTCATCTTTCATTGGTTGCAAATCCAAGTCATTTGGAAGCTGTTGACCCAGTTGTTATTGGGAAAACTAGAGCAAAGCAATATTACTCCAACGATGTTGAAAGGATCAAGAATATGGGTATTTTGATCCACGGTGATGGTAGCTTTGCTGGACAAGGTGTAGTGTATGAAACTCTACATCTTAGTGCCCTTCCTAACTACACCACCGGAGGAACAATCCACATTGTTGTTAATAATCAAGTTGCTTTTACTACCGATCCAAGGGCTGGAAGATCATCACAATATTGCACTGATGTTGCTAAAGCTTTGGATGCTCCCATTCTCCATGTAAATGGTGATGACATGGAAGCAGTTGTCCATGTCTGTGAGCTTGCTGCAGAGTGGCGCCAGACCTTTCATTCGGATGTTGTTGTTGATTTGGTTTGTTATCGTCGGTTTGGACACAATGAAATCGACGAGCCATCCTTCACACAACCTAAGATGTACAAGGTCAGTACTTCTAGTTTTGATGATGTTGTTGGACGTGTATAATGCAGAATATTATTCTTTCTATGGCTTCAGAAAGTTACTTTAGTTCTCTGACTTGTTATTTCTTTCCAACTTGTTCCGTCGTGCTTGGTTTCTTAGGTCCTATACCTCGATTATGTATTTGCATTATTGCCTTGTATACTCTTGGTTATATGTTACTGATTACTGAGCTGATTGAGAACAGGTCATAAAGAATCATCCTTCATCTCTTGAGATCTACCAGAAAAAACTCTTAGAATCTGGACAGGTGAGTCAGGAGGATATCAATCAGATACGTGAAAAGGTTAATAAAATCCTTAATGAAGAATTTTTGTCGAGCAAAGATTATGTACCAAAGAGAAGGGATTGGCTGTCAGCATATTGGTCTGGTTTCAAGTCACCTGAACAGATCTCAAGAGTTCGGAACACTGGGTAATGTTAAATTTTATAGAAAATCATTTCATCTATTACTTCATATGCGGTACTTTAGCACTAAAAGTTTATACTCTGATCAATTGTGCAGAGTTAAACCAGAAATACTAAAGAATGTTGGAAAAGCAATTACTGTATTTCCAGATAATTTCAAGCCTCACAGAGCAGTAAAAAAGGTTTACGAACAAAGAGCACAGATGATTGAAACAGGGGAGGGCATTGACTGGGCACTTGGTGAAGCACTTGCTTTTGCAACTCTGCTTGTGGAAGGCAACCATGTCAGATTGAGTGGCCAAGATGTTGAGAGAGGTACCTTTAGTCATAGGCATTCGGTTGTGCATGACCAAGAGACAGGTGGAATCTACTGTCCTTTGGACCATGTTATCATGAATCAGGATGAGGAGCTGTTCACCGTTAGCAACAGGTATTATCCCTTTTTGCCTATGTATGCGAACAATTTTCCTTTTGAAGTTGTGTATAATAGTCACTAGCGCTTCCTGCCAATGTTAGAGTTGCTACCTGCCAATATGAGCTTTGTAATTGAGGGAATCTGTCTATTGGACATCTTTATGAGTTGAACAGTTTGCCTTATTGCATGAGTTTCTCTTTACGTGTTGTCTTTTCTTGTTCAACAGCTCTCTCTCAGAGTTTGGAGTTCTTGGATTTGAGTTAGGTTACTCAATGGAAAATCCTAATTCATTGGTAATCTGGGAAGCGCAATTTGGTGATTTTTCAAATGGAGCTCAAGTTATCTTTGATCAATTCTTAAGCAGTGGTGAAGCGAAGTGGCTGCGGCAGACAGGGCTTGTTGTGCTGCTCCCCCATGGGTATGATGGACAGGGCCCTGAACATTCGAGTGCAAGGTTGGAACGTTTCCTTCAGGTATCCAACAAAGATCTTCTTCTTCTCCCTCCTTTTTCTCTTTAATAAATAAAATTACTTTTTATTTTCTTCCTTTCGTTTTAATGAAAGCTCAAGTTCTTTTTAAAAAATAAAATAAAATAAAATTGTTCCTTTTGTTTTCATTATCTTCCCCTTTTTTTCTAGGTCCACAAAGCTCTCTTTCTAATGTTATAAGTTAGTTTTTTGTCCAGCTTGTTTGTTTTGATGATGTATACATGTTAGATGTAAGGTTTTCATACAAGAAGCTAATTTAGAGAGAAATATTGAAATATTTTACTTCTATGTAGTTATATATTGTGCAGTATTTTTTAAAGCATGAGGCACAAGCATAGTTCCCTCTCAGGCTCAAGGGAAGCGCCTAGAAAATCAAGGTTTTCTTCAGGTGTTTGACTGTAAATTTATATATGAAAAAATGTAGTATCACGAGTCATAATATAATGGAAAATTTTCAATTTGAGCTTTTGTAAGGGATAGTTTAGAGATTTTTTTGTTTCTTAATTACTTTTAGAAAGAAAAGGTGCTGTGGCACGCACTTTAGTGAGGATATCTTTCTGAAGTGTGTTTTTCAATACACTGAAATGGTTCATCTTTAAGTATTCTAGACTTAGCAACATGCACTTGCGAATTTTTAGTAATGAAATTATCTTCCTGTTTGGATTTAAAAAATTCAATGACTTATCATAAATAGTTATGAGGAGCTGGTATAACACTGTTGCCTATTTCAATTTGGTAGCTGTGGGTTAGAACTCATGAACTACCATTACGCAAAAAATGTGGTTGTATGTATTTCACCCTTCTAGGCTTTTCCGGCCCCAGGATGTCCATACTTGCAATGACTAACAATGGTTGCTTATATTACTGGAGATTGAAATAGATTATGTTGGAATGGTGGATGAGAATGTTTGTCTTGGTTGTATTGTGAGACAATTCAACTGGGATTCTTAAATAATACAATTTTTCAAAAATTCATGGCAGATGAGTGATGACAATCCTTTTGTTATTCCGGAGATGGATTCCACTCTTAGAAAGCAAATTCAGGAATGCAATTGGCAAGTTGTGAATGTTACCACTCCCGCCAACTATTTCCATGTTCTGCGAAGACAGGTTAGTGCATATTTTTGGTTGATAATTTTAGTTGTTTTTATTATTGTTACTAAAACAAAAAATAAGATAGTTTTGAAATGAAGAGGCTTTTACTGAGAGGAGGATGGAAGTCTCCTTGAACTACAAAAAAAAAAAAAAAAAAAAAAAAAAAAAAGAACCCTCCCAGAAATGAAATTTGGATCCATCTATAACAAAAAGTGAATCGTATTTGAAAAAAAACCTGAGGAGTTTCAACCATTATTGGAAAATCTGCACTTGTTATAAAAGAATCCAAAGAGAATAATCACTGGAGAAACTCAACAAATACTTGTTACCTAGGGGAGATAGGTTCTACAGTAAGATCAGCAGTTCCCAAACCCTCAAAGATTTTGATTTTTGAAATCGTTCCCCAATTAATTATGACTTCATTAATATCTTATTTTTCTTTTGTATATATTTTATCTGCAGATACACAGGGAGTTCCGTAAGCCTCTAGTTGTGATGGCCCCTAAGAATCTGCTTCGACACAAGGATTGTAGGTCTAATTTGTCTGAGTTCGATGATGTTCAAGGTCATCCAGGCTTTGACAAACAGGGAACCAGATTCAAACGCCTTATAAAGGACCAGAACAATCACTCTGATTGTGAAGAGGGTATTAGACGACTAGTCCTTTGCTCTGGAAAGGTTAGCATCACAACTTATTTTTATTTCCTATCTGGAATGTCTAACATAATTGAGTTACCGTTTGTTTTTCTTTTGCAACTACTTTAGTACGAAATTTCCGATCATATTTCAAATTCATTTTCTTTATTGAATGGTCTATGTGATCTTTCTATTCAGCCTGTTGAACTGTTGTGTGCATGTTTTGTTGCCAGGTATATTACGAACTTGATGATGAGCGAACTAAGGCAGATGCAAAGGACGTTGCAATATGTAGGGTCGAACAGCTTTGCCCCTTTCCTTATGATCTCATCCAGCGAGAGCTGAAGCGCTATCCAAGTATGTAGTTCAACGATTCGTATAATGTTATTCGATTATTCAAATATTCTTAGTTTCTGTGCCTTACATGGTAACATTGTTCTGGGCTTCTGCCAAAACTTTTTATAAAATGATTTCTCTTAATCTTCTCTTCCTTTTTCTTTTGAAGATGCGGAGGTTGTCTGGTGCCAGGAGGAACCAATGAATATGGGTGCTTTTACCTACATTTCTCCACGTCTTGCCACTGCCATGAGGGCGCTTGGCAGAGGCAAAGCAGAAGATGTTAAATATGTGGGTCGTGCTCCATCGGCTTCTACAGCTACTGGATTCTATTCGTTCCACGTAAACGAACAAACCGAGCTTCTGAAGAAAGCATTGCAGCCTGAGCTCATCAAGAGTTCCTGAAGTTTCTCCATCTGAACCCATCACTCTTCTTTGCTGAACCATCGAGCTTTCTCCTGAATAATCCCGTCAAGAACATGCCATTACTGGTAGTACTGGTAATGCTTCTCTTTCCTCCTACCTATTCATTTTTTTTTTGCTTGGAATGAGATACCCTGCTCATCTCCTAAGACCAGTTTTGAATTGAGTTGGATGTTGATATGTCAAGATAGCTTTTGTGGTTGGTTGGGTATAGTGTGCTCAATAATTGCATACAGACTATCCACTCACCAATGAACGTAATCTTTGATTTTCCTTTTTCTTCCCAAGTGATCGACGTGGGAGCAGTTAAGCTCATGGACAAATGTGATCTCATTCTAAACTCTTTCAAATATGTATTCGTGTCTTGTTTCTCTCGGAAGAAATTCTTCTAAATCTCATTTATTAATTGAAAATCGACACTTCAGGGTTATGCGTACGATATCAGGGTGATTCTTGAATCTACTAAACTTTGTTTTATCGCATGTTTGTTGATTGAATTCGTATTACTATAAACCATCACGGGTCGAGCTTAAAGGAATTAAATTCAAATTGTGGAGGTCACATGTCTAAGATTTAATATACTATGAGCTACTGTTGGGAGTCAAACGTAAACGTAGCCGCATGAGTCTGATATTTGTGAGAATAGTAAGTAGTCCCGAAAATAGCTAATCTAAAAGTTTATGGATATGAATTTAAAAAATATGATATTATTATAATATTGGCAATTTCTTTATTGACATCCAACCTTTTTAACAAAAGTAAAAGAAACAAAAGTAAAAGAAACAAAAGTAAAAGAGTAAGAGAGTAGGTGAATTTAAGTGAGAATGACATCACCTCGAAAGAGTTCACTTTTATGACGGATGATTTACCAAAGAAAATATTCTATTTTATTTTAATTATTATTTTTTAAATATTAATTATAGTATGCCACGTACGTTGGAAGTTATTTATATGTTAATATTTAGTATAGTGGAAAACTACTAATAAAAGTTAACCAATCAATATCGAAAGTAATCTTTTTATATTAATTATTATTTATTATATTTTGTAGCATACATTATTATATAACAAAAATGGGTTGGGCAAAATTTCCCAATTTTTCTCTACAAAACAAAGTTTAACTCTTATTAAATATTGATTATCATTTAATTTTCCAGATTAATTTGTTTTCATCTCTAAATTTTTAAAAAATCTGTTTTACTATTCGAGTTTTTTTTTTTTTTTAAAAAATTATTCTATTTTAGCATTTAAATTTTAAAATGTTTATTTTAATCCTTGAATTTTTAAAATAATATATTATTTTTTGTTTGAGTAGACACTCAATCGCCAAAATAATAGGAAGACTAAAATATTTTATCATATTTTGTGAAATGGAGACTCCATCTCTTGTCCAAAAAAACAAACAAAAAACAAAACAAAAAAACATTGTTTTAGGATTAATATGATGATAATTATAGCATTAATTTTTAATTTGTGGCCCTCATGGTTTGTGACATGTATAGCATTTTGGAATGAATAATATTAATTTATTTTTGTGTCCCAAATCTTAAGCCATAAGTTTATGCACTAAATCTCCACCTTGGGGTTAGAAATTGAAGTAAATGATGTGAAGGACCCATTTTTAATATATAATAATATGGGATATTTTCTTTATTTTAGATGTCTAAAAATCTACATTAAATTACCTTTTTAAGCAAAATAAAATAAAAATCAAATACTTTTATAGTTCATATGATTGGATTTGGTTGATGGTAAAAATCAAATAAAATAAAATAATTAATCAAATGAAAATTTATTTTTGATGCCTTAATAATTGTTTCTGGCTTTTAAAAAGTTGAATTATTGCTCAAATAAATGATAATTATTATTTATACGTTTAATTAAATTATTACTTAACAATGAGTTTAATTTTTTTTTTAAATGATAGTTATATTTTTATTTTATTTATTATTATTTTTATTTTTTTATAAAAAAATTGAGCATGTAATAGAAATGCCTATTTAAGATGATAAGATAAGTGTAAGGTCCCACCTCCATGGAGTGGAGAACCAAACATTTATTATAAGTGCGTGGAAACTTCTCCCTAACAGATGTGTTTCAAAACTGTGAGGCTTAACGACTATGTGTAACGGATCAAAATGGACAATATCTTACTTTTTTAGTGAGTCGTAATCTCGAACCCTAACGTTCAAAAAATTACAATATTACCCTTGACCCTTCATAAACATATTACTTTTTAAACAAGCCGTAATCTCGAACCCTAGCATTTGAAAGATTACAATATTGTCCTTGATTCTTCGTAACCGTTTTAAAAATGATTCCTAGCTCTAAAATAGAAAAACACTTCATTGAAATAAACGTTACAATTATAAATTGAAATGAAATAACGAAAGAAAACAACGAACACATAATTTTTTAAACCGTAAACTTAGGTTTTAGAACTAAATAATCCTCAATTACTACGAGTAAAGCATGCCCGAGTGTCTCAATCTCTCAAAATAGATTTGAATAAAGATGAGTACATGATCCAAAACACCGTCAAAATAAACATAACTAACGTATCCCATATTTGTTGTATTAAAAAAAAGACGATCCAAAATAGGTGTGAAATCCTACATTGATTAGAGAGAGATGCTCAAAAAAGACAATATCTACTAGCAAATAACAGTACTAAACACAAACAACGGCGCTCCAATCAACATATTTTATGATTGGTGAGGTGGATAGCATTTAACCACTGCCGCTAACTTGTGGCTTGTGATTTGTGAGGTGGATAGCATTTAACAACAAAGCGTAGATATCTAAAACTAATCTTCAGCCACAGTTTATGCACTCAAACCTCATCATGCCATAATTACAACTTTAGTTTTGTATTATTGTTGGTGCTCATGGGTTGTCGGTGTTTATGGGTCGTGTGAAATTTCACATCTGTTGGAGAGAGAAACAAAACTTTTCTTATAAGCACGTACAAATCTCTCCCTAACATATATGTTCTAAAATTATGAGGCTGACGACGATACATAACAGAGCAAAGCGAATAATATCTGCTAACGGTGAGCTTGATTGAGTCGAGTTGAGACATTTTATAATTCTAACTCAATTGTTCCGAGTTTTAAATTTTTCAATCTAAACCATCTTTATTCAATAATGACCTAACCCAATCATAATATTTTTTTTGAGTTTCGTTGGTCCAGATTGTTGGAGTCATTTATCTAAAATTTTGTTTTTAGGTCAAATCAACTTAACCCAACCATAAATTTTTTGAGTTGGGTTGATTCAGATAGACTGAGTCATCTATTTAAATTTTTTTTAATAAAAATAAAATATTAACTTATAAAACATCTATTTATTTCTTTAAAACTTTTAATTAAGAATTACAACTCAATATCTCGAAATAGTTAAAAATTATTTTTAGGGAAGGGAATAAAAGAAAATTATTATGTATAATTATACCGTAAAGAAAATATCTTATTCGGTTCAATACATAGTTTTTTTTTTATTATTAATAATGGAAAAAAAGATAGTTAACAAAAATTGGGATTTAAAAGGAAAGGGACACAAAAAAATGTGTGTACGTAAATTTGCACTCTTTAAAAGCCATTTTTGGACACCTAAAAATATGTGGTTTTTTCGTATAAATATATATATATCAAATTAGAATCATTGTTCGGATACGGAGGACATTTTTGTAAAATGAATATATCCATAACTCGAGCTCGGAGAAAGAAGAGATAAGTGAGCTCCATAGAAAATAAGATACCATTTGTAACAGCACAAGTTTATGGCTAGCAGATGTTGTTTGCTTTGGCCCATTACGTATCACCGTCAACCTCACGATTTTGAAACGAGTATGTCAGGGAGAGATTTCCACACCCTTTAAAGTTATATTTCTTTCTCCTCTCCAATCGAGATGGGATCTCACAACTCATCCCTCTTAAAGGGTCACGTCCTCGCTGGAACACTGCCCGATGTCTGGCTCTAATACCATTTGTAACTGCACAAGTCTACCGCTAGCAGATATTATTTGCTTCGGCCCATTATGTATCGCCGTCAACCTCACGGTTTTGAAACGCGTTTGTTAGGGAGAGATTTCAACACCCTTCTAAGGAATATTTATTTCCCATCTCTAACCAATGTAGGATCTCACAACTCACCCCTCTTAAGGGTCTAACGTCTTCGCTGGCACACCGCTCAGTGTCTAGCTCTGATACCATTTATAACAGCGCAAGTTCACCACTAGCAGATATTGTTCGCTTTGGCCCATTACGTATCGTCGTCAACCTCACGGTTTTAAAACACGTCTGTTAGGGAGAGGTTTCCACACATTTCTAAGGAATATTTCATTCCCCTCTCCAACCGACGTGGGATCTCACAATTCACCCCTTTTAAGGGGCCTAACGTCCTCGCTGGCACACCGCCCGGTGTCTGGCTCTGATATTATTTGTAACCGCGCAAGTCCACCACTAGCAGATATTGTTCGCTTTGGTCCATTACGTATCACCGTCAACCCACGATTTTGAAACACGTCTGTTACGGAGAGATTTCCATACCTTTCTAAAGAATGTTTCGTTTCCCTCTCAAATCGACATGGGATCTCACAGTATTGCTCCAAATTAAACATGGTTGACTTTAAGTGTCTTACGAGTATCAAAGAAAAAGAAGATGAATCTTATTAATATAGGTAGTAGCTATCGATTCTGTCCTGTGGTCGAAGTTTTGTGTGGTTTTGTTTTCCTTTGGTTGAAGTTTTGTGTGGTTTTGTTTTGTATTTGTGATGGACATCACTTTCGAAAGAAGGCAAATTAGTGGCACTTCACTTTACACATCTGGAAACCTTTCTTCCAATTGTGTCCTAATTTTTTATGAATCCTTCAACGAACTTGCTTCGCCTCTTGTGTGTGTGTGTGTGTGTGTTGAGCTTAGTGGAGACCCTTCTATAAAAACCACATTTACTTCAGCTTTTCACATGAATTCAACCACAAAAGGCTGAAGAACACAACAAGAGATACACAAAAGGGTTTGAAATGGAGCGTTTTGGAAGGCTTTTTGGATTGGCTAAGCCATATTTGATGGTCATTTTTGTGCAGTTTGGTTATGCTGGAATGACCATTCTTGTTAAGTCTGCCTTGGACAAAGGCATGAGCCCACATGTGTTTGTGGTTTATCGTTATGCTGTTGCTACTCTTGTCATTGCTCCTTTTGCCATTATCTTTGACAGGTCCTTTCATTACTCTCCACGAACTAGCTACTTCCTCTGCCTCCATATAGAAGGTTGAGTTCTTAGTTTTGCATGCAGGAAGGCGAGGACCAAGATGACCTTTTCAATACTCTGCAAGATTGTGTTGATGGGTTTATTGGAGTAAGAATGATTGTTTACTCAATACCAATTAAAATGTGACAAATTTAATCTTTTGTTCATGTTCTTAAATGGGTTTGTGGATTTCAGGCCAGTGATCGATCAAAACTTGTACACTACTGGTATGAAGCTCACAACAGCAACCTTTTCAGCTGCCATGGGCAATATTCTACCAGCTTTTTCTTTCCTCATGGCTTGGGCTTGCAGGTACTTCAAATTTTGTGCATGAAAGCTTTTAAGCCCATTTTGGTTTGGTCACCCAACATGGTATGAATATTTGTATGGCAGGCTTGAGAAAGTGAGTATTTTGAAAAGGGGAAGCCAAGCGAAGATCCTAGGAACCATAGTGACAGTAGGAGGAGCTATGATTATGACGTTCATAAGAGGGCCAATGTTGAATCTGCCATGGACAAAAGGGAGCCAGCCCTCTGCTTCTTCTGGTGGCTCTGCAACTCACCAGAGCCCACTTAAGGGCTCACTCATGATAGCAACTGGCTGCATTTGCTGGTCAGCTTTCATCACTCTTCAGGTAAGAAATGGCTTCTTTTTTGGTTTTTGGAGCTTAGAGTTGCTGATGATGTTAACTCGATGTCGATGGCGTTAGGCGATTACATTGAAAGATTACCCGGCCGAGCTGTCGCTTACGGCATTGATATGTTTGGTGGGCACCATTGGAGGGTCTGGGGTGGCTTGGATCATTGAGAGGGGGAACCCTGCTGCTTGGGTTTTGCACTTTGACAGTCAGCTTCTGGCTGTTGTTTATTCCGTAAGTATTTATTTTGGTCCCTTTTTTTACTTCAGTAACTATAACGGTCCAAGTCCACCACTAATAAATTTGGCCTCTTTGAGCTTTCTCTTTCGAGTTTCCCCTCATATTTTCTTCACTAACTATAACGGTTCAAGTTCACCACTAACGAATATTGTCCTCTTTAGTCTTTCTCTTTCGGGCTTTCCCTCATTTTTTCTTCACTAGCTGTAACGGTCCAAGTCCACCATTAACAGATATTGTCTTCTTTGGGCTTTCTCTTTCGGGCTTTCCCTAATTTTTTCTTTACTAACTGTAACGGTTCAAGTCCACCACCAGCAGATATTGTCCTCTTTAGACTTTCTCTTTCGGGCTTCCTCTCAAAACTTTAAAACATGCTACTAGGGAGACGTTTCCACAACAACCGACATAGGATGTCACAGTAATAGCAGTAATGTTTGGTTGCAGGGAGTAGTATGTACAGGGGTGACTTATTACCTTCAAGGAGTAGTGATGCAAACAAAAGGGCCTGTTTTTGTGACAGCATTCAGTCCTCTGGGCATGGTTCTTGTTGCAGTCATGAGCTCCTTCATATTGGGTGAGATGATGTTGTTGGGCAGGTAAGAACAATCATGTTCCAAAAGCCTTCATGTTTGAAACAGCTCAAGCTAAAGCCTTTGAACTGTTTTGCAGGGTTCTTGGAGCAGTGGTCATTATCAGTGGCTTGTATTTGGTTCTGTGGGGCAAAAGCAAAGATGATCATGATTCAGCTAAATCTGAGTGTGATAAGATATCTCCTTGTGAGCAAAAAATGATCGGAAAGGATGAGTCTTTGAAGATGGTTCAATCAAATGAAGAATTTGTGGTGCTTCATCTTGCCCAAGAGGAGAAACATTGATGAACTCGACCTACCTGTAATCGTCCTACAATATATTGTATGAGCACGTGTAGAAAGGTATAAAAATGTCGAGGTCTAAATTTTATGGAAATGTCGATAGAAATAGAAATTTTAAGAAGCTTTGTGAACCTTGTAAAAAGTAATTGAAATGGTTTGAATTGGTCGAGTAATCAAATAAAAGTAAAGATACTCGACATAATTTTTAAATATTATGATTTGTACGGCGTTTATACAACTAAATCCCACACTACAAGAAATAAGTTACCATAGACTTTTGATAACGTTTTTAGTATGTCATGACAGCCCATATTATCAAAAGTCTACTTTTTATAGCGTTTTTTTTATAGCTATAATAGAGTATAAAACTATAGCTTATATACATTGTTATAAAAATATTTTATAGCACTTTATTAAAGCTAAAATATTATGCTATCTTTTAACTTATTATAGCATTTTTTTAACGCTATAATATAGTATTCATAGTTTTAATTGTATGCTATAATGCTATTCGATCATTTTATTATTTAAATATCATTTTATTAATTATATTTTGATAAAAAAAAAATTTACTCCATATTCATTTTTAACTAAATATACACCTGAATTACTTCATTTCAGATTAAATATTATAATTTTTCATCCCAATTGAAACTTTTTATCTATTTACATTACAAAATGAGTATTCAGTAATTTCATAGAATAAAAAAGATTGTTTAAACCATTGCTGTAGGAGTTTTCACATTTCTTGTGCCACTGCGACTTCTAGTACTGAATAGTTTTTCAAGTTCTATCTACAAAAAGGTTCCAATGGACTAACCTTACTTTATATCTATTTCATAGCTTTGAGAGAATTTTAAGTCGCATAGAGCCGTAAACAAACTCCCAAAACCATCACCTATGATGTGAAACCTGTCAGTGATGATATGAAGAGAAACGAGTAGAACAATTCATTAAGCAAGCTTCATCAAGTATGGAGGGGCGGAGGGGCTTGTGTAATCCTACCCAGTGGCCCGAGCCATTTTTAGAAACATCAAGCATTCGAGTATTCAAACCAAAGATGGTTATGGATCGAGGTCCTGCAAATCTGTGTTTCATGTATGCTCCACTCTCCTCTGTTGACAAAAGAAGAACTTGTGCTTACATTTTCTAAAAGAGAATTAAACATACAGAGAGTTGTATTCTACATGCAGGAAGTCCGGCTAATGTGCCTAGCAGGGCTATGTTGTTAACTCCAGCCTTAAAGAGCACTGATTTTGGAAAAACGAAGAGCACTGGTTTAGGGTTTAGGGTTTAGGAAAGTTGCGTTGGTGTAGAGGAAGAAGAAATGGGTTAAACCCTAAATCCTCAATTATCACGAGAAAAGCATGCCCGAGTGTCTCGATCTCTCAAAATAGGTTTGAATAAAGATGAGTACATGATCCAAAACACAGTCAAACATAGCTCAACGTAGCCCAATTTTGTTGTATTAAAAAGAAGACGACTCAAAATACCATTCTCTCCCCTCACTTTCGACACTCATCAAAATCAAATAGATTGAATATCAGCTGTCATGTCGACAGATCTTCATCGACATTCTTACACGTCTATAAGTTAAACCAAGAGTGAAAACGTAGAACTTTCGAAGAAAAAGAAAAGGAATAGGTGAATTGAAGATCTTAGATGGATATCCATCGAAACAAAGGCAATTATTTAAGCTGAGTAGACAAACAACTCTGCTACTAATTTGTGTCCCAAACCCACAAACTCATTCTTTTATGATAATCCGTGGCATCAAAAACTAGCAAAAATTGTGTATTGTTTTAATATTCATAATGATACCATTAAGTGTCGTATTAGAATTGGATTTGCTTCCAAAAGTGCTCAGTTTCTCATCTGTGGCCTTGTGATTTGTGATGTGGATAGCATTTAGGTACCAAGGGTAGATATCTAATCTCCATCATCATGCCATCCCTACAACTTTAGTTTCTATTATTGTCATCCGTGTCTATCAATTTACGACAGATCTCAAGTTGTTTAAAGAGGTGAATATGAAAACCTCTCTCTAACACATGCGTTTTAAAATCGTGAGGTTGACGGTGATACGTAACGGGCAAAAACGGACAATATCTACTAACGGTGGACTTGAACGGTTACAAACTGGGTTGGGTTCGAAAATTTGTAAATACTTTAAATAATGAAACGATCGTTTGTAACGTTTACGTGGAGAATCGACTTTGTGAAATAAATTAAAGAGTTTGTAATGTTAATTATTGTGTCTATATAAATTATAATGCTTGGAAAAAGGTCCGTAGTTTTTTTTTTTTTTTTTTTTTTAATTATTTAAAAATAGAAAAAAATTAGTAAAATGTGTATACGTAAATTTCCACTCTTTTAAAGCCATGTTTTTGGACGTTCATTCAATTATTTTTTATTTATTTTATTTTTGGATTTTTCCAATTATTATGACAATAATATGATGGTTTTCGTACCACAAACGCTCCTAATCTATTTTTTAAGGCAAATAACAAAGTGATGGTCACGTATGGACAACTACAAATATGAAAAAAAAAAAAAAATCAAATTAGAATCATCGATCATATCAAAAATTTGGAATTCGGAGGACATTTTTGTAAAATGAATACACCCATAACCCGAGCTCGAAGAAGGGAGAGATAAGAGGGCTCTATGGAGAATATGGTCAGAAATCCATAATAGAGTCCAACCACAACAGCCGAACGGAACATTTTCATGCATAAGAATACTAGATTGTTGGATACGTTGACATTTGATAGCCTCGACTATCCCCACAAACTACTACATTTTAGCATAGTTTGTCCTCACTCGTATGTTTCTTGGAAATTTTCTTAAGAAGTTATCGAACTTATAAGAAATGTTTTGTTCTCCTCTCCAACTGACGTGGAACATCACTATCCACCCTCTTGGAGGCCTAGCGTCCTCGTTAACACACCCTCCATGTATGGCTCTGATACCATTTGTGACAGCCAAGTCCACCACTAGAAGATATTATCCGGTTTGGCCCGTTACGAATCGTCGTCAACCTCACGATTTTAAAACACATATGCTAGGAAAAGGTTTACACGCCCTTATAAGGAATGTTTCGTTCCCCTCTCCAACCGATGTGGGATATCACAATCCACCCTTTTAGGGGTCTAGCGTCATCATTAACACACCGCCCGGTGTCTGACTCTGATATCATTTGTAACCGTCGAAGTCCACCAATAGCAAATATTGTCCACTTTGACCCATTACGTATCGTCATCACTCTCACGGTTTGAAAGCGCACATGCTAGAAAGAAGTTTTCACACCTTTATAAAGAATGTTTCGTTCCCTTCTCCAACTGATATGAGATCTCACAGAATTGCTTCATATTAAACACGATTAACTTAAAGTTCTTGTAGTTGTTCGAAAAAAAAATGAATCTTATTGATATAAATAGTAAATATCACTCGTACGTGATATTAAAATAAAGAAAACGGTAGAAGATAGATAAAATGAAGCATTAAGAGATGTATAAACTATGAGCTGTGTGGCATCACTTCTGAAAGAAGGCAAATTGGTGATACTTCACTTTACACATGTGGAAACCATCTTCTCTTCCAATTGTGTACTAATTGTTTATGAATCCTTTAACGAATTTGCTTCTCCTCTTATGTGTGTGTGTGTATGTGTTGAGCTTAGTGGAGACCCTAGACTTTGCTTATTCCGCCATCAAAAACCCTTCTATATAAACCACATTTACTTCAGCTTTTCATATGAACTCAGCTGAGCAACACAACAAGAGATACACAAAAGGGTTTTGAAATGGAGGGTTTTGGGAGGCTTTTTGAATTGGCTAAGCCATATTTAGTGGTCGTTTTTGTGCAGTTTGGCTATGCTGGAATGACCATTCTTGCTAAGTCTGCCTTGGACAAAGGCATGAGCCCACATGTCTTTGTGGTTTATCGTCATGCTGTTGCTACTCTTGTCATTGCTCCTTTTGCCATCATCTTTGACAGGTTCTACATCATTCTCGATCGTCTAGCCACTAGTTTTTCATTTTTGGGTACGTATTTAATGATAGGAATTACGACTCTCTCTACACTGGTATGATATTGTCCACTTGGAGCATAAGCTCAAAAAGGCTATAAACCCATAATCATCCTCTAAAGTGGGACTCCCTCACAACAATTCTCGACATTTAATGGTTATGAAATGACGATAATATTCAAATTTGCATGCAGGAAGGCGAGGACGAAGATGACTTTTTCGATATTATGGAAGATTGTGTTGATGGGTTTATTGGAGTAAGAATGATTCTTTACTCAATACCAAAAAGAATGTGAAAAATTTAATCTTTTATTCATGTTCTTAAATGGGTTTGTGAATTTCAGGCCAGTGATCGATCAAAACTTGTACTTTACTGGTATGAAGCTCACAACAGCAGCGTTTACCGCAGCCATGTGCAATATTCTACCAGCTTTTTCTTTCCTCATGGCTTGGGCTTGCAGGTACTTCAAATTTTGTGCATGAAAGCTTTTAAGCCCATTTTGGTTTGGTCACCCAACATGGTATGAATATTTGTATGGCAGGCTTGAGAAAGTGAGTATTTTGAAAAGGGGAAGCCAAGCGAAGATCCTAGGAACCATAGTGACAGTAGGAGGAGCTATGATTATGACGTTCATAAGAGGGCCAATGTTGAATCTGCCATGGACAAAAGGGAGCCAGCCCTCTGCTTCTTCTGGTGGCTCTGCAACTCACCAGAGCCCACTTAAGGGCTCACTCATGATAGCAACTGGCTGCATTTGCTGGTCAGCTTTCATCACTCTTCAGGTAAGAAATGGCTTCTTTTTTGGTTTTTGGAGCTTAGAGTTGCTGATGATGTTAACTCGATGTCGATGGCGTTAGGCGATTACATTGAAAGAGTACCCGGTCGAGCTGTCGCTTACGGCATTGATATGCTTGGTGGGCACCATTGGAGGGTCTGGGGTGGCTTTGATCATTGAGAGGGGGAACCCTGCTGCTTGGGTTTTTCACTTTGACAGTCAGCTTCTGGCTGTTGTTTATGCTGTAAGTATTCATTTTTGTCCGTAACGGTCCAAGTCCACCACTAACAGATATTGTTCTTCTTGGGTTTTCTCTTTCGGGCTTCCCCTCAAGGCTTTAAAATGCGTCTATTAGAGAGAGGTTTCCACAACAACCGACGTGGGATGTCACACTAATAACAGTAATGTTTGGTTACAGGGAGTAATATGTACAGGAGTGACTTATTACATTCAAGGAGTAGTGATGCAAACAAAAGGGCCTGTTTTTGTGACAGCATTCAGTCCTTTGAGCATGATTCTTGTTGCAATCATGAGCTCCTTCATCTTGGCTGAGATAATGTTCTTGGGAAGGTAAGAACAATCATGTTTCAACAGCCTTCATGTTTGAACCAGCTCAAGCTAAAGCCTTTGAACTGTTTTGCAGGGTTCTTGGAGCAGTGGCCATTATCAGTGGCTTGTATTTGGTTCTGTGGGGCAAAAGCAAAGATCAAGCTTCTGTTAAATTAGAGTGTGATAAGATAACACCTTGTGAGCAACAAATGGCTGGAAATGGTGAAGAATTTGTGGTGGTTAATGTTACCAAAGAGGACACAAATTGATGAATTGTAAACGAATTGCAATTGTTTAGGAATGTATTAATATATGAGTTAAGTGAGTGAACTGGTTGGAGTATCCTTCATTTTCATTTCAACCAAAGTGTATTTGTGAGTTTGCATTCATGGAAGGCAATCAAGCAATCAAAATCAACTTTTGAGATTAACCTCACTCGATGCCACACGATTGTCCTTGCTCGATGCTTGTGGTATCTCGACGCTTGAAACATATGGCACATCAATCTCTATCAAAAACATCTCCAACGCTACAGCGACCGCCTCAATGCTTTCTACAAGCTAGAGTATTAGAATCCATTTTTATGATTGTATAAACTACGACTAACATTGATAACTATAGCTAACATCAATCGTAGTTTACACTAATAGACTACGAGAAACGTAGCCTATCGCAAAAGACGATGATTGACAGCAATTAGGGACTATGCAAATATGATTTTTTTTTTTTTCAAATCTGAATAGTAGTTAATAAAAAAAATCATTTACACAAACAAAATCGATTTTAACAACACTTTTTCCTTAGAAAAGGTACTAAAACTAATTTTAACAACACTTTTTCCTTAGAAAAGGTACTAAAACTAATATACATTGAGGAAATAGAGGGTTAACTTACAAGTAGACAACTTAATCACAAATTAAGCCACATAAACCAATATTAGGGAACAAAATTGACAACAAAATCCATCAAGACCTTTCTATATTTTAGATGCAAGAATGATGCAACTAATAAAACACACAACGTTCTTGGGCATGTAAGAAATATGCTTCAAAAGCCCGTGTTGTTCCACAATTTCCCTTGAACAAATCTGATAGGAAAATAAAATAATGCTGTATTGCTTAATGGGAAGCCGGCTTGCTATAGCTTTCAGCTCTTTTTGCAGGATTATTGGCGCAGTGGTCATGATCACTGGCTTGTACCTGGCCTTGTAAGGCATAAAGCTTTCAATTATTAAATCAGACTGTGACAAGAAAACGCCTTGTGAGCAACAAATGACTGTAAAGGATGAGCTTCTAAGGCAATTCAATCAAATGAAGGATTCATGGTGCTGCTTGACGTTGCCAAAGAGGAGACAAATAGATGAATTCTAAACACCCTGTAATTGTCCTGAAATCAGTTGATATATGAGCACGTGTACGCGGTTAAAGTACCCTGTATTTTCATTTCAACCAAAATGTACGCTTTGCAATTGAAGAAAAGGACCAGATGGATGTTTCAGACTACTCTATGGTAAAATGCTTCAATACAATTCTGCCATGAGGGAACAATATAAAGAACAAAATGTAACATGAAAGGAAAAGCAGGAAGGCATTCTTCGTATGTTGGCAGATAGCTGACCCGACTGAAAACACCTTCACCGATTGCCATTCATCCATAGCATCTTTGATTGCCACTACTGGTTTACAATTTACTCACTTTAGCAATGTTTTGATTACAAACCCATCCTGTCATTAAATACCCTGGAGGGTATATCTTTGAGGTCTACAAGTGGTATAATACAAGTATCAGCAAAATCAAATAATAAATAAACAAAATAAAACAAGTAAGAAAATACATCTCAACAGAGATGAATGAAACACCATCAGCATACACACCAAACCTTTGAGCTCCAAGTCCTCGAGATGCTTCACATTATCTTAAGCTCATTTATCCTAGGTTAGTGAAAAGGCTTGGAATTTTCCTCCTCTACATGCGTGTAATGTAGAGAGCTACATTGTGTGAACTTAAGAATAAGACTAAAGAGAGATGGAAAAAATTAAGATGGTACAGTAGTTCGATAATTCAAAACATTTTGATCACCACTTCCCTATTTCATGTCTTAATTTTGTACATGTAACATGAAATAACACTCCACACTACGCTGCCCGAGAATTAAAATAACTTTTGTCATGCCCAAAATAACTAAAAAGGTATGACAAAAGTAATTTTGTCCATTCCAAAATTACTTACAAACATACCATACGTCACCACGCGTGAGGTAGGAAACGACACATCACAAACATGCCTTTAGTCATACTACAAGTGAGGTAGGAAATGGCACCGTGCTTGCACAATCTAAAGTCATTAGCAAACCCCCCCCCCCCCCCCCCCCCCCCCCC
>NW_019268525.1:1147970-1167356 GCF_002738365.1 Cucurbita moschata
CCCCCCCCCCCCCCCCTACTTACAAGTACATGGATATCCAAAACTTCACCTCAATGTCCTATCAACTTAATCTAGAGAGAACAAAAAAGGGATATGTTTACAGACATTGGCTTCCTCATGTAACAAAAGTCAACTTGAAACCTAATTTATACAAATCTGAACAAAGCTAAGCACAGATGCAAACATAACCTACCTCAAAATTTAGTAAGGTAATCCCCATCTCAAGAAGGAATAGTTACTTCATCTTTTCCATAAATACGCTGGAGTTCAAGGGTGGCAGCTTGATAAGATGCTGTGTAGTAGGAATGTCAAAAAAAGTGAGAAACTTAAACATAAATTTTATTATAAATTTGAAAAGAAAAAAAATCAGACAAATATAGAATGTGTTTACGTGAAATCTACTCCAGATACCAACATATATTTTTCTTCCTAGAAAAAAACAAGTGGCTCTAACATACTGCAAGGAAAACAAGTGGTTTTAGTTGCCCTCATGCTATTCTGATTCACGTGGTATTTGAAAACCATGGCAGTCAAAGCCAAACAAACCTTCATGGCTGCCCACCTTTGACCAGCCAAGAAGACCAACACCCTGCAGTTCTCTCTTTTTCTTTCATTTTTTTAAACTTCTCCTATATTTTATTTGCACAAGAAAATTTTGTGAAATTTGATTGAATATTAATCATCTCATACAAATTTACACTCCCTAACGCACTAGAAATAAATAACCCTTCATATTTTTACTAATGCAGTCACGCAAAGATTGTATGGAAGTTACAAAAAAAAAATCACCTTTCCAAATACGAAAATTCTTCTGATTAATGGGAGAACCAGTCACATTCTGAATTGCATCAAATAACAACTCCTGAGGGGTGTTCTTTAGCTCTTGAACAACAGCATAGATAGTTTTACCATTCTCAAAATAGATGTGATTGTTTGGATGTTTGGTTTTGCAGCCAGCATGCCTCTCAAATTCATAAGCATTGAGAGCCTGTGGAATGTAACTCATTTAGAAACCTTAATCGTAGAGCTGTATGTTCATTTGTTGAATTTTACAAAAAAAAAAAAAAACAAAACAAAACAAAACAAAACAAAAAACAAATTCAAGGTACCTTAGAATGATTGCAGTTGTCACAGCTGCACAAATATCCAGTCCCTTTTATAATTCCCTTGAGATTTTTCTTTCCAACATAAAAAGTTAAAACAGGTGGCAGAAAAGACATTAGTTCCATAGCCTTCTCCATATTTTCAAATTAAAAATGAAAAATATATTTAAGAAAATAAATATTACCTCCCGTGACCAAGAAACATATTTCACAGGAACCCCATCAAGCATACCAGTTGAGAGCAAGCTTTTAACATTTGAAGGGAAGCTATTTGGTGGCACCTTCTTAGTCGTCCTAGGCTCTTTATTCTTGGAACTTGTGTCAATCTTAACATCAACTTTTGTAGCATTATTAAAGTTTACTTCCGCATGAGGATCAACTGAATCTCTCAGGTTTGACACTTCTGATGCTTGGGCAGAAGCCTGATTAGCCATCAACAAGTCGTAACTGCTAATAATCCCACCAGATGGATTATCCGCCGCATTCTCATCATCAAACCCTCCAAAAGATATGGTATTACTCTCACCCTTATGATAGTTGTGAGCCATAGACACAGCACCAGAATCTGCTTTGTCATATTTGGGACCCACATGTACAATATCAGAGTTCACCTTGTCATAGGTTGGACCCATTGATATATCATCATTTCCCTTATTATAAGGGGAAGCCATTGAAATGAAAGTATCACCTGCCTTACTATAGGCTGGCCCCATTGAGATAAAATTTTCATGCCCTTTATTGTAGGAGGCACCAAAAGAAATGATATTGCCTTCTGCCTTCTCATAAGACTGACCCATTGAAATAAAAGAGTAATCCCCCTTGTCAAAAGGCTGACTCATCGATAGGATGCTATTGTCTCCCTTGCTATAGTTATGACCATTTGTAATAAAATTTCCATCACCCTTGCTGAAAGCATGACCCATTGAAATAAAACTATCATCTGTCTTGTGATATGCAGGGCCAACCGAGATGCTATTCTCATCTCTACTATTATAAGATTGGCCCAATGATATGGCGTTCTCATGAATTTTCTTAAATGCTGTACCCATTGAAACTGTACCATCACCCCTGCTGCTATAGGCATGTCCCAAAGAGGCAGACATGCCAATGTCAGCGTCCCTGACTTGATTGACTTTAACCTTTCTAATTCCACCAAAATTGAGGCATGATGAGGGATCCTCGATGGATTGTGACATGGACAAGCCAACTGACGGGTTGTTTGCAAAATGATTCTCAAACTCCTTTCTTCCCATGTCCATATTTGCATTTCCAACAGTGATACTTCTATCAACCAAATTGACTGTTCGTATTGGCTCGGAGCCAAAGAGGCGATCAGTGAAGGGCCCCGGAACTGATTGAAAACTTGAAGTGTTTTCCCAGGGAGAAACATTCATGTGTGGAACTCCTGGAACAGTTCTAGTATTTACAGTTTCTATTGCTTGCTTCTTGCTACTGAATAACTCTGGTCCACTGCCATCCATAAACCATTGATGGCCACGCTTGTTTTCAATTCTAGAGGAGCTATCATAGTTCATCTCTCCATCAGTTAAACATCCAGCATCCCTAGGTATCCAAAAGCTTTTATGCTGGAAGGACTGCCAAAAAGCAAATACTTGAGAAGCTTTCCTAAATACTATAAAATCATAATGAAAAAACAGCCTGCACTTCAAAGTACAAGAACCTACTCCAAAACAACCCAAATGAAAATTTCAGAAACACGAGCAAAAGATAAACTTGACTGCAATATCATATGGTTAAGACGTCAGTCTATATGAGTATATAGTTTGCATTCAAAACAATGAGGGAAAAGACTAAATACTAGAAGTTAACGTTAACATTCCACATTAATTTTCTTAAGCTTCTAGGATAGCAACAAAAACTTGTTGATTCCTTTTTTTCTGGGCACCTCACATCCAGACAGCAACATATAACCATATTTACAAATAAAGGGAAAGGCTTTACAGCTCCACATGAATAATTCATGAATTTTAAAAAAAAAAAAAAAAAAAATCAAATTATATCAGTCATATGGTATTCTAGAACTTAGTCATATGAACATAAAAACTAACTACATGATGAACGAATAACTGGAAGTGAACTATTTATTGCAAAGAAATTTGCTTCAGAATAATTAGGCAGAGCTTCCTTGAAGTACTATATTATTTAAAAGCATATTTTCATGAATTCATTTTCAGAAAATTTCCAAACTGTAATAACTGAGAACTAACATGAAAAGCATAAAGTTGGTTTTATCCATTCCAAATAAAAACTCGACTAAATGCAGTTTAAAGTTATATCTTACACAAGCAAAACGTACATAGAATTTCATTTTCTGAATAAAGTACCCAGTTAAAATCTAATCTATTTATTCCATAAATTGAATTAGAAAAGAAATTTGGCATGATGTAATAATAAAAATACAAATTTAAAGGTACTGTACAAGCTTATTCATGTCTGATTACAAAATCCAATGTCATGCTAAAAGAATTTGTGATCAATAAAGTGTACAACTAATAAACCTCTGACTTTATATTTTGGTGAAACAGTAGTGGATCAAGTATTAAAAAAGTCTAAGCTTCCTTTTTCTCTCTCTCTTCTCTTTTTCCTCCCCCTCTATATCTGTTTAATTTCTCTTGCATATCCATACAACTACCTAACAAGTTGACATCCCTGTCGAGAGTCTGTGAGCTAATATCTCTATCTAAAAACTGTCCAACTCTACCTTCAAACAAGATAACATATTGAATGTTGTCTTCATAACTTTTGAATAAAATACTGTAAGCATCAATTCATCCAACATTGAGAAATGATACTGACAACATATATTTTTCGGACTAATGGAACCATTAAGATGGTAGAATTTCACTACTTTTCCTGTCAAGTCTACTAGTAAGGGCTTTGAGTTTTGTTGAGGATTGGCCTTGCAGGAAGGTTGCTTGAGGGCCTTTATTCAATCAACCAGGCCCATAATCATTAAACAACTTCTTATCCCAAGCTAAACCTTCGGAAGTTCATTTTTTATTTCAACTCCTCATTAACCATTATTTTTCTTCTTTGCTACAAAAATAAATAAATAAAAACACTTCCTACCATTTACTATAGTTAGACTAAAATAGACATGCAAATCAGATGCCTATCATATTCTTTATCTTTTACAAACATACTTTTAGATTTGGGGAAATATTGAATGAATCCAAATTTTTTGAAACAGGTGAAATTATAATGAAGTGTGGAATATAATTTCAGACAATGTGTTCGTAATTTGCACTATTAGTTGAAACAAAAGTTAAGACTTCCGCCAATGGAAAGCATCCAAAGCATAATCCTTGGTTTCCATCCTCATACTCACAATGATTGACGGGATGAGTACTGTGAGGAATTCTGCTCACCTACTGAGGTAAATGGATTTACGTTTGAGTTTTTAAAAAATCATAAGGAAATGAACTGAAAGCAAATATGGTTGCCAGAATAGGCAAGCACAGATTCGAAGAAAAGAGGAATTAATAAAATAATTTTGATTCAACAAAAGGGAGTTAGATCAATAAATTGTTTATAATATTTCCTGAAATTTTTCATACTTTTTCATTAATTGGCATTTAATTGCTGCAAAAGTTGTGAAGGATTGGATGACCCAGCTAAAAGCTTTAACTAGATCTAACTAAAACAGAAACCTCAACATTCTCAGCTATTGAAGATTCAATTTTGAATGTGAAAAACTGTAAACTCTTAGAATACATACCAATTCAAGCAAGTTGCCTAACATCCATTCATGTACATCTGCATATTGGGCGACCTTCAGTAATAGTCAAAAACAATTAAAAAAAAATTGGGGAACCATATGAACACTAGGCAGGTGTCAATTATTGAAGGTCCAAAGAGACAAACTCAATAAATTCTTACAGATCTCTTTCTCCCATTCATTGACTTGTACCCTTGAGATGTTATCGCAATTCATCATAATCTCAAAGAGCATTAACTCATCTGATAATGTTATCATGGTTTTGAAGTCACAGGAATTCGTAGCTCTATCTCAATGAAAGATACAGCCTAGAGTTAGGTAAATTAGTCTGTGAAAATTGAAGATTAACCTAGTCGCTGATTAATAAAGAATGAAATAAAAATGATGTTCTAAACGCAGAATTATTCACTTTAACTAGAGATAAGCGAATCTCTAATAAAGGAACTAATTTTCTGTAAACAATCAATTTCAATGTCTGCATTTTGAGAAAAAAAGAAATGCGGTAGTAATAGATCAGTACCGGCAAACACCTATGGCCAACTAGAAACTGAAAATTAGTCTTTCACATGGATGAGTTAGAACACAGCAACGAGCGCAGGAGGGAAAGTATGCAAAATTACCAATTAAAACGTACCATTCTTTCCGCAGACAACCCCGAACCAAAAACCCCAAAACTTCAAAGTCACTTCTCCAATCTATGGGACTCAACCTCCGCCCAACCAGAACAGCTCCTTTCACAGCGCACACACTCGAACCAGACTCCACGCCTAGTGCCAGATGTAGACAACGACACTGCTCAAGTTAATGCGAAAAATACCAACAAAGCACCACGGAAAGCCCGAACCTCTAAGATTTCCAAAATCAATCTGCAGATAGATGACCAAAAAATCTCAAAAATCAAAACTCGCATAGCAGCAATCGAACCACGATCAGTGCTAAACACGATCGAACTAAATTCCAAACACACACAAAAAAGAAACTCACAAATGCACAAGCAATTTAATACCAATCAAAATCAAAGAAACCACCAATGAGAGAAAAACCTTCAAAATTTCACCACTAACAGAGATTTCAAGTGAACTGACCGTCGCCGGAGAAATTATCGGTGAGGTTCACCGGTGAGGACATTCGATCTTTCTCTCTCGGTGGAGAAGAAAGAGAAAGGGACTTCTGGAGGAACTACTGGATAGCGACGGAAGCTGAGCTTTGGTATTTTACTATAGCGGATGATCCTCTACGACGCGGTTTTACAAGATCAATTCACAACATATTAATCCTACCTTACACGTGTACAGCAGGATCGATGGGCCCAGCTCCATTTCGCGAGGCTTAATATGGCTCTGGTGACATTTAATACGGGAAATCCGGCCGTTGAAATTTACCATATGTGAAGGCTCTGTACATGGTGATGTATTGAATTGCGGCTCCACAATCTGTCTTTACACGTGGAGCGATTCTATAGGTTCCACTTCACTTACGGGATGACGGATCTGGTGTGTTTGGAACACATTATTAAGGTGTTTATCATTGACGTGGAGGGACGATATTGAGCTTCGAGAGAAATCAACCGGCAGATTAGTGCCACGTCATTAAGCTCCAAGATATTTTGTGTAGGGAATTGTACGTGAAAAAATATCTCTTTATTTATTTATTAGAAAAGGAAGAAATTAATTTTTTAATAGGTTTTTCATTATTATTATTTTAGGTTCTTACATTGACACATTCCTAATATGGGAATGGATCGAAGTATGATGATGTAGGAGATGGCACGTGCCTTGCATGCGTGGTTGCCTCAAGCATGGAAGGAAATTGAGTCGAGACAACAATTATGACCCTCTACTCCGTACAATTGTGCCCCGATGCTCGGTAGAAATATTAGCGGTGTAGACGGGTTGGGTTGAAGAAATTTTTTGGGTCAATCTTAAATTCTGGTTGATTAGATTGGTAACTCAAATAACTCGAAATTATTTCACAACCGAACCTAGGGTTGGGTTGTCACAGGGTATAAAGACAAGCTAACTGCAATTTTTTCACGTATCAATACCTTTTTCTTTAGTTTTATTAATTAATTAATATGTGAGATCTCACATGGAGAGTGAAACGAAGCATTCTTCATAAAATTGTGAAAACCTGAGGCTAACGACAATACGTAATGGACTAAAGTAGACAATATCTGTTAGCGGTGGGCTTGGGCTATTATAAATGGTATCAAAATCAGACACCAAACAGTGTGTCAGCAAAAATGTTTATTAGCGTGTGAAATTCTCTCTCTAGTAGACGTGTTTTAAAAATCGTCGGACTCATGGTGATACGTAACGAGTAAAAAAACAAACAGTAATTATTAATGGTGAAATTTAACTCTCGTATTATGATTTTACGTATTATAATTATGATTTTGACTGAATAAAAATATAGTTAGGTTCGATATTAAAGTGAATAGATGGATTTTGTGTTAAAAAGTATTATTGTAAAAGGAGATAAATACAAATTTTAATATTTGACTTTCAAAAAAATTATTATTATTATTTTCTTTTATGTTCCAATAATTGAGCTAAGAAATGATTTAATAGCTGCTAACCCTAGTTACTTTAAATCACAATCCAACATTCTTTCAAAGTCATCTCTTATTCAAATAATTGTTAACACTTTTTTAATTAAAAAATACTCTTAAAGTCAAGCTAAACCTAAATTTATATAATTGTTTAAGTACAATATATTAATCTCTTGAATTTCCTTTTTCTAAACTTTCTTCGGCACGGTTTTATAGCGCACCCTTATTATAAATGATTCATTATCCTCTCTAATGGAGGCTCGATATCTTCGTGGTGTGGGATCTCTCAATCCTCCTCTTTGAAGGCCTAACGTCCTCGTGACACACTGCCCAGCGTCTACCTTTGATACCATTTGTAATTGTTCAACCTCACTGTTAATAGATATTGTCCGTTTTGACCCATTACGTATCGTAGTAAGTTTAACAGTTTTAAAACGCGTGTTAGGAAGAAATTTTCATCCTTTAATAAGAAATGTTTCGTTCTCCTGTTCAACCGATATAAAATAATAAATAAATGTTATTATTTTATGACATCAATAATATATTTCTTTTCTACCATGATTGTGGTTCTTCAATTATACAAATAAAACAACAACAAAAAAAAATTGAAATTTGAACAAATTTGACATTGATTGTGCCCATCCCTTCTCAAACAAATTTCCTTTTTTACCCCTCATTTAAATTTCATTTATGCTATAAATCAGTTACGTATTTATTACACTTCTAGAAGAAAATGATCACAAAATTATTTTTTGAATTTATTTGTATATATTTACTTTTACGACAAATTAAGTTAATGGGCCGGAATGGGCCGGAATAAAGAAACATGGACCGACATAAAATGTAGCCCAATAAGAGGCAGGTAAAAATAGTGCAACGGTCGTGGGTTTTGAAATATGTCCAACCAAGTTTTTTATTAATATTATTTAGGATTTATGTAAAGACTAAAATGCCCTCTAGAAAAATAGGGATCTAAATCTTATAATTTTATTAATTATAAAAAAAAAAAATTCATCTCAAATTTAATTAAAACCACTAAAATTCCATAAACCAAGGTATATTTTGGACAAATAAATAAATAAATAAAATCCAACTCTCTCCTCTTTAATATATTCCATTTTGTTGTTAGTTGAGCTAAAAGTGGAAAATAGAGGGTATTTTTGTCTCAACAGATCCTATTAAAAAATACATTGCCATTTTTATAAAATAAAAAAGTTTAAATCATTTTTAAAATTATTTAAAATTAGTTTTTTTTCCCTTATTACTTATATATATAAATAAATATTATTTATTTATATATATATATATATATATATATAGTAATTGAAAGCTTGAAATAAATGAATATCATGTCCAACCACTTAATTAAAATAGAATGGTACGTACATAAGCTTTGGTAGGCTATCATCAACCATATAATAAATACATTAATTATTCAAATTGACCACGTGGCTGTTGCGATCAAAAAAACATTTTAAAGACTTTGTGTTGGTATATGATAATGAGCTCGATAGGGAATGGACATGCTAAATTATGTTGTTATTGACAATAACGTCTCCGTACCTTAAAATTAATTAAAATAAATCGTACTTAATTATATAATATTACATCTAATGTATGGATGAAAAATACAATATGCCTCTCAGAAATTATGTTTCGTTCTTTAATTTGAAATTATTTATTTAATAAAATTTTAAATTAAAAAAAAAACATAAACAAAATTTAATAATTAGTGTAGGCAATTGAAAAGATGTATTGAGATTGAGAGGGAGAGGTGAAGCGCGTGGAAAAAATAAAGAAATAAAGTGTACGGAATTCAAGTAAGCAACAAAAAATGGGAAGCTTCGTTCCGCCGTGTTTGAAGGCACCCGCCCAAGCCCGGGATGTGGTTTCCACCACCTCCGTGCCGTTTTAAATTTTTGAATAATTATTATTTAAAAGACTTTTTCATTTCTTAATTTTTCTTTTTCTCCCTCAATTTTCACGATAAGTAGTTCAACTTTTGTCCTTATAAGGAATGTTTCGTTAACACATTGTTTTATATGGCTCTGATACCATTTGTCCTCTCTCTGACTGATACTAGACTTAATTAGCACATCGCCCCATGTCTTGACTCTCATACCGTTTGTCTTGTCTCCAATTGACATTAGACTTCATTAACACATTGTCTGGTATCTGACTCTAATACCACTTATAATAGTCCAAGTCTACCACTAGTCGATAATGATTGCCTTTATAATAAATGTTTTGTTTCGTCTAATGTTTGGCTTTTATACCAATTGTAACAACTCAAGCTCACCACTAACAAATGATTATTTCCCTTACGAGGAATGTGTCATTCCCGATATTTGACTTTATTAACACACCGCTTTCACATCATTTATAATAGTCCAAGCCGACCACTAGTAGATATTGTCTACTTTAGCCCATTACACGTCGTTGTCAACCTAACGTTTTTAAAACACGTATACTAGGAAGAGATTTCCACACTCTGAAATGATTCGTTCCTCTATCCAACTGATGTGAAGTCTCACAATTGCGTGTTTTTTTTTTTTAAGAATATTAAATTTTATTTAAAAAGAGAATCAAACGTAGCAATATCTAGAGATGCTTTAATAACAATATAACCGTAGAAATTCAATAACTTAACGGTTCTAGTATTATAACATATTGAAGTCTGAAACATTCTATCTTTCTGAATGAAACTATGATGTCTGAGTAAAAGAGAAGTATATTAATAAATTTTATATACGAGCGTTACATAAACGTTCGCCCTTTCCTACTAACTTTTCTCTAGGCCAATGGTTTTTTTTTTTCTTTAAATATTTTGAAAAAAAAAAGAGAGAATTAAGTCAATGTTGTGTACTGATAATAAATATAAAATAAAAAAGATAAGGCCTCCACACCGCCCCCACCCCTTTTCCTCCTCTTAAAATAAAATAAAATAATAATAATAATAATTAATAAATTAAAAGGGAAAATTTTCAAAAGTAGATGGAGTTGAGTTGAGAAATAATCTGCCACCGTTACAACAGTTCCTCTTGTTTTGGTCCTAATCAATTGCCACCACACCCCCAAATCTCTTCCATCTCATCAATTTATTATATTTTATTTACTCTAATTTTAAAATATTAATTGTCTCCGTCATATTACAGAACCAATACGAAACTTTTCTTATAAACGCGTTTTTAAACTTTGAACAAAAACTTGAAAAGAAAAATATAAATATGATAATATCTGCTAACGATGAATTTATTATTATTATTTTTAATTAAATGATTTAGCGTTCGAGAGAAATCCAAAAATACAAAACAACTTTCTTTGTTAATAAACTCTTTTTGTCAATTTCCAAAATTGACAATCAGATTTTAAACGAATGGAATTGAAAACAGAAATTTCCTAGAAATTATGCGTTGGCAATTGGCATGTGCCCATGTGGACCCCAATGGGGTGGCTTCCCACATCACTATGTTGACTTGGACAGACCAGTCATCTGAAACCGTACACGTAAGCATTTAAATTTAAAAAATAAAAAGAAAAAGGAAAATGGATGGTCCCCACCTTTTTTCTTTTCCGTTGGTGCCCTTTTAAGTACAAGTGGTACAACGGTCAACGTCCATTAAACTCCGCGTTTTACTTGCGGCGTTCACCTCTTTTTTAAATTGCAAAAATTAGCTATTTTAAAATATATTTTAATTTTTAAGCTTTTAAAATATGTAAACTTATCTATTTTCCTTTTGTCATTCAAAACATTTATTTCTGTTTTTAGATATTAAAATTATTATATTTTAAATATTTTGTCCCCACCGTGACTTGGACACACTCATGACAGCTTTAAAAACAACTCAAATCCCATATTTATTTTTCGTCCAGTTGTGTGGCTTTATTGAACATTCACCAACTGAACATTGCTTGTACAAAATCCAAACTTATTCAGCCATGTACGTTGTTTATGCGTGTATATCAATCATTGCAACACAACAACGTTGTATCTCATTGTCATCTTAGATCCCTAACAACAAGACTCAGGCATCGTGATATTATCCCATATCTTAGGATACATCGACCATCTAGACTTGTTTGGACACATATGTTAACAACTGACTCATATGTCAATCATCTTAGTTTCAAGAGAATAAGCATGTCAACGTGACGTGATAATGTATTATAACAACATAAAACAATTAATTAAATAAATACTCTAAAAATTTTGTAATTAAAATAAAAAATAATAAATTTAGAAATTAAAATGATTTTTAATTGTTTTATTTATTTATTATTTCTACCGTTTTGAATAAGATTTTCGATGAAAAAGGAAAATTGTAGAGTGTTCTTGAATATCAACTATCATAAATTATTTATTTTAAAATTGACATAATTATTAAATGAAGAAATAGGAGCGTTTTTTTCCGTAATTAAAAATAAATGTCGTGTAGTTCATTGTTTTTGGTCACACACCCTACCCCTAAAACTTCTATAGGGCATCCCTATAGATTAAGGACTCAATTTGCAAAAGAAAAGGACCTTTTGGGGACTCCAATCATTAATTTTTTATTTTTTATTTTTTTAAATCTTTTTAATGTTACAAAAATAAATTATAATCTCCACAAATAGCATTGAATAAGTTCCTAAATATTTAAAAAAAAATGGTTAAAATAAGATTGAAATATTAATCTTTACTGAAGCACGCGGCCATGTTCTCATGCTGACGCGTTTATTTTATGTCGTTTAATCCAAATGACAAAATTACCCTCACTGAATTCCCCAATTTCTCCAGTACTCCCTCTTGCTTCTGGAACAAGATACCGAGGGCCCAACTGTCATTACAAAATGTCAACTGACCGTCTCTCTCTCTCTCCTCTCACGCATATATAAACACAACCAATCCAGTTCAGAGGTCTATTCCTTCACTCAATCGAAACAAAACGCCATTTCCGTTTCCATCTCTTCACACACACACACCAGCCAAGAGAGAGAGAGAGAGAGAGAGAGAATCATTTAATTTGCCTTTCATCATGATGAAAAGAGAGAGAGACCTGGAGAGCGTAACAACCATGGCGAACTGCTTGATGTTACTTTCTCGCAGCAGCGCTACCACTACCGCAGATTTCGAATCTTCTTCTTCTTCTCCTCCTTCTTTATCTCCGAATCGTGTTTTCGAGTGCAAGACTTGCAATCGGCAGTTTCCGTCGTTTCAGGCGCTTGGCGGCCACCGTGCCAGTCACAAGAAGCCGCGGATTGACGGTGGAAACTCAGATGGATCTTCCTCGCAAGGTTCTCCAACCAAGCCGAAGACGCACGAGTGTAGTATCTGTGGATTGGAGTTTGCGATTGGCCAAGCCCTAGGAGGACATATGAGGAGACATAGAGCCACCACGTTGTTGACCGATCACGGTCGCCTTACGAATAATCATCATCCGAGTAGTTTATCTCCTCCGCCGCGTTCTCAACCGCCTCTGGTCAAGAAGACGAACGGCGGTGGGAGGATTTTGTGCTTGGATCTCAACTTGACTCCGTCTGAGAACGATAGTAAGTTTCTGCAGCTTGGAAAGAGTATATCCATGCTTGATTGTTTCTCTGAATTTAAAGTACATATTTAAGCAGATCGAACAGGATGAGTTTTTGTCTTTTCGATTTTCCTTTTTTTTCCTTTCTTTTTCTTTTTTGATACTGTATTCTAGATCTCTTTGTTCGTTTACAACGATACATATATATATATATATATATAAATCCAGATCTTCATATAGTGCGAATCAGTCTCCGTGCCGATAATTCATGTGAAAAATTGCTTTTAATCAATTTGGCATGCGATCATCATACGATCTCTTGAAAGTAATTTTAATTCGTTGTGCTGTTTGGTTAATTTCGATCTTCTATCATTATAGCACAAAAATACTTTTTAAGTCGGTATTAATTTCAAGAAATAATTCATTGTTGTTCTTCAATTACATTTCACGTATGCGTAAATTTCCCAACCTTTACATTTCTAATAATTAAGGTCCATTTAACTAGGATTATGCTTCTGAGAAATTTCCGTCTACTAACAATATTTCTTTATATATATTCTACATCTTAGGATTCTTGGCCAAATTTTAAAGATTAGAAAACAAAATCTTGGGGCTATTTTGGTGTAATTTCTACAATAATAATTAAGCGTGTGGAACCGTACAGACGGAAAAGAAAAAAAAAAGTTTCTGATCTTTTGTTTCAGTTTTGAAATTTGTTTTTTCAAACTCATCGTTTTTTATTTTATTTTTTTTTAAATTTACGAAAATACTAAGTATAATAATAGCCACTCGACTCAATTTATAACTCTTGGTGGATAATAAGTAAAGAGTCTTAACTTTACTAGAAGAGACTCTTTAATAAAGACTTGCATATTAATTAATGTTTTTTTTATAAAAAAAAAAAATCTTAAAAATAAACAAATAAAAATAAGAGAGATAGGTGTAAAAAATGTAATCTTATTCTTAAAAATTAGCCGATATTTGAAAGTTATAATAATTAGAAAGTAAAAATAAACAATTTGAAAAGATAGACCATAGAAAACCAAAGTATTATACAATGGGTGTAAGTATATGATAATATTAATAGAAATATATTGAAAGATGAGGAATATGAATGGGTAGTTGCATATATAAATGTTGTCAAATAATTTGGTAAATTGCATATGGTAGCACCAGAATCCAACACACCCACTACGCCAACAAAAACAAACCCTTTTCCCACTAACCCTAATTTTCCTTTTTTTCTTTTTCTTTTCCCATTTTAATTCATTTATTTCAATTTCTTTTTTAATTACAAGATTAATAATAGACTTATAACATTGTCTTTTTATTATTTATTTTTTAAAAATAATTGAATTGTTCAGATAAAACAATACCAATAAAAAATAAAAATTTCCAAGAGTTATAAATTTGGTTAAAAAAAAAAAAAAGAAACTATGAAATGAATACTCTTAAATTATAATTTGGTACACAAATAAATATAAAGTTTTATCTATAATACTTAATTTTCTTTATAAAATGAAAAAACAAAATGAGTCGCACGAACTTATCTCAAATTTATTATTCAATTTCTTGTCGCCCAACTTATTCATTACTATGTCAACAAAACCACAAACATTTATATATATATATATATATATCTTAGAAACAAGAAATTAATTTTTGAGTATGGTTGGGTTGGGTTGGACCGACGCTACCTCACAATGTTCATACTCGTTGATTCATTTTGATTTCTAAGCTTAATTTCAATGGCTATGGTCAAGATGACTCGAACCATTGCAAGTTGATTTCCAATATCCCATTTTTTCTATCTCAATGTTGGATTTGGTTTTGGGGAAGGTTGAGTTTGGTAAATAGTTGTGATTTTTTAGTTCAAATCTTGACGTATTACTCGACTTTCGTATCTATTTTATTTTAGCCTCTAAATTATATATAAAATTTTATCATAGTTCCTATCATTACATTTAATACATTTAAATAAGTGGGTTTATATAAGTCATGGAATTGATTTTCGTTGCAAGCTGCAATCAATTGTTTTCCATAAGATCTAAAAGTTCAGACTTTTTATTAATAGGTTAAGATACTAGTGACACAAACACGAACTTAAACTACGAGAAATAATATATATAAATAAATTAGGGAAAGATTTATTTTATATATGGATTTTTAAGCCCGAGTCATAACCATTTTTTATTATTCTTTTTTTTTTTAAATTAAGTTTATAAACTCTATTTTTTAAAAATATTTTTAAAAAATTAACCCAAAAATTGAAAACTAAAAAACCTAATTTAGTAATAAACTAATTTTATAAATTAAAAAAAGAATAGTTTTCGTATGGAAAAGCATTATTATTATTATTATTATTATTTCTTTTTCGTAGGTAAAGTGGAAAAGGGTTGAAATTGAAAGCAATATATTAAATAAATTTAAGAAGATTATAAAATACGCAAAAGAAATAAGAGGAAGATTCACAGCCTCCATTTTCGCTATAATTAATAAATAATTAATATTAATAGATTAATAAATAATTAATATTAATAGAGTAAGTGGATGAAATAATTTTAGAAAAATATTGCTAATGCATCACCTCATTAATTCGAAATTAGACTTAAAATAATTACTATATTAAAATTATACTTGCAATTCTTTCAATATTAACACACCAAATAATCGAGTTTTTATTTTTTATTTTTTAATTTTTATTTTATTACTCTCTTGAAATAAATCCATATACGAGGCACAACACTTTTTTTTAGTTCGACAGTTCACAGTGTAGAGATTCGAACTCGAGCTTTTGGTCAAAGTTGTAACGTCTTAACCCATTAAAGCTATGCTCGGGTTAGAAAAAAGGCATTAAAAACTCATAGAACCCTTGAATAACACTTTAAATCATAAATACTGAATGAATAGAAGTGAAGAGAGGGTTCCAATGCAAAGAAACATATTCATTGGATGATGGAGGAAGGAAGAGAGTACCAAATGCAGGGAATTTCAAACAAGTGGTGACATTGAGTATAAAAATGAAAAGCTAAGGCAAAAAGTAAACTCAGTTATTTATTCATTTATTGCATATCTATCGGGTGAGGTCAATGGTAAGTGTTCTCTTCTCTACTTGCACCTGCTCTTTCCTAATCCGAACTAGTGGAATTGGTCTCTTCCGCGTCGGAAAGCTTCCTTCAGTGAGTGCACCTGTTCAACTGAAACTCTTAAAGATATCAGTGAGCCTAGTGATAGGAAACTATCTCGCCTGGTTCGGAGAGCCATACAAACTGCATCCATCACCGTTCTATAAAACAGTTCGTTTAGTTCAACATGTGAGTGGAGAGATTTTAACTTTCGATCTTTTAGTCATAGACATACGTCTCAATGGCTAGAGCTCAATCGTTCCAAGCATTAAAAGGAATATCCTCCAATAATAATAATAATAATAAAAAAAAAACATCCAAAGATTAATAAATTCAGCAGTTGATTCATACAAAGCTATATTTTAAAGTATACCTCTACACCCAGTACTCGGGGTCAGGTATCGTCGTGTAGCTTGCATTTGATGTGAAGTCAAGGAAGGGGCTCTAGAAAAGTCAAGACTAAATGCTCATAAACAAATCAAATTAAGATTAGTCCACTTCATATTATTCTCACCTTATTGGTGACTTGTTGAGAGATATGCATTGACTTAAGCAAGTACGGAGCCATTTGCACACTAGATTTCGAATAAAGCTCAAGCAATCTTTTTGATCTTATCGTTGAAACCTTAATTGCTAGAACGTCTTAATGACAGCTAGGAAATCTTAGCCGAATCTCCTTCTGTGGTCAATGACAACAAGCAGTGTCCTGAAAACTAAGGTCAGCTACCATTTATAATCCAAGCAGGCAGTCCCAAAGGTTTGAACATCAAACTGAAAGAGCATAATCATGTACGGTTACCTATTTCGCACGGTGTCTCGAGTTCTTCAGCATAACACTGATGCTGATAAGAATCTTGATGTTTGAAAATCTTGCCCTCTGAAATGTAAATTCTGGAGTGTTAATTACCAGGTGGGTTAGTTGTTTAGCAGCACACATGGAAAACAGTAAGAACAAACAAAAACAAGGCTGCTTCAAACAAAAAAAAGGCTGCTTCTTTAAACTACTAGTTCACACAAATATAAGCCAAAAGTCAATGGTGTTAAACAATTTAGCCACCTTTCAGGAATTTTCTACTCAAGCTAAAAAAAAAAAAGAGACCAATAGCAATGGTAGTTGTAAATTCGTCGTCAAGTTCCCATTACAAAGGAGACGTTTCGACGCCAGGAGCCATATACCCCTGTACATGGCCAGCACCTGTAGTAACAACCAAAACATGCCTACATACATGGAACAAATAGTAAAGTCCTTGCCACCATTTTTTCAATTTGTCTTTAATGATTTAGTCTACACATAGCTTTTCTAATAACATATGCTCTCGATTAAAAGGTCATAGGTTCTATAGGGCGTCTCATCTTAGTGAAAAGCAAACACCGAGTAGCGAGCGTCAGACAACCATGTGCAAGCATCATCTAGGCGAGTTCACCATTTCACCCCGACTCGACATCTAACTATCTCTCCCCACCCCACTTGTTGAACTAACGAAAATAGAAATCAAGAACTTGAAACTGACATATTTTTGTTTTTTTCGTTTTTAGAGTTCAACAAATGTGGAGATGAAAATTTGAAGCTCCAACATTAAAGCAAGGTAGTGAGTGTAGCCAAAAACATGTTTGTCTTTGCCACTTTGGATCCCCAAAAGCCAAAAGTAGCTTTAATGAACAGAGCTTTCAAAGTATAAATGCAAGAGGTCCAGTCTAGTCTTACTTTTGGACTAACGCAAGTTCATGGTCTTAGGGGCCAAATATAGAGTTCATATCACAAGGCATAACGTAACCAACCATTTCCAAATTTGTATTCAATTTTCAAAATCAAAACTAATTCTAACCGCTAACCTTCCTCGCCTGTAATGTTCGTCCACAGTAGTTAGCAGAATACAAAAAGTTGAGGTGGAATTGAAGAACGCCATCCTTGAACTGCAAAGTCAAACAAGAAAAGCTCTAACATCATTATCCCAACAACTTGCTATACTTTTTACCTATACACACGCAAGCCCCACTCTCAGGCAAAACCATGGTTCTTCTTCTTCTTTTTCTCTCCTGTTTGAAATATTCAACAAAAAGAAGATTGTCAAATGTTCTTACTAGCCATGTTTGATCACACAACGAGTTTCATGCGTTTAGTTTACTGTAATTACAATGCATTTTCTTACAACATTCCAAATTCTCGTGTTTCTGTTCAGATTGATAACAACAAAACTTGTCCCTCCCCAAACCAACTTGTTCCACTATGAAAATTGTTGCTCAATGTAAATGGAACTAACTATTGAGGTCGTTTCTGTACAATTTCCTGCTGTTCTATTGATACCCCAACCTAGAATGAAGCGATCATAATTCTCATCAACATAATTAGGGATTTAACGAGGGAAAAACATGAGATAAACGAGATAAGAGCTTGATGATACAAATCCAATAGAAAATTCATTTCTGATATTCAACATAAAGAAAATACAGATCATGTAGGGCGCAAACTTCCAATGGGAACTGGAAATTTGGCGGTATTTTAGGCCTATAACCAAATCGTAGAATGTGATTAGCTATACCAACCCCCTCCCCTCCCCTGAAATTTCAACCATTACGAAACTGAATGCGAAATTTCTAGCACGATTCAAGCATTCGATTAAGGTTAACAATGAGAGGCATGATTATCAAAGCAAAAAACGGAAAAAGAAGAGCGGTTTACTGGGCAATGACGACTGCGCAGCGGACTAGAAATTATCGCCTTCCATCAAACGCTACATTTCCATTTCCGTTCACATTATACGGAGAAGTTTAATCTTCAAACTTCAATCATCACAGAAAGGTCTTGCCGCCTGCCTCCCAATTTTCTCGGAAATTTACAAAAAAAAAAAAAAAAAGTTACAACACGATGTGAAATTACTTTACGTCCTCAAGTTCATTTCGTTTAATTTTATTTATTAACTTTAAGATATATACCTTATTGTGAAAATTTTCAATAACATTTTCTTTTTACTTTTAAAAAAATCTAAAAAAAATATTCTTTTAATTTTAAAAAAAAATTTCAAAAATACCTTAAAAGTTTCGCTTAAAAAAAAAAAAACATTTACGACCCGTGTAAAAAAATATTCAATAACTTTTAAGAGTAATATTAAATTTTTTTAAGATAACCAGTAAATAGACAATTTTCGTCTGTAAATTTTTTATAGAGGCAAAGAATGTTAATACTATTTTAAAATTTCACGGGTATATTTTAAACATAGTACTAACAGTAAGAGTATTTTTAAAATTTTTAAAATTCATCAAAAAGTAACGGTGACAGATAGTTCAAACCATGCTTGTAATAATCGATGGGAATGCAAAAAAAAAAAAAAAAAAAAAAAAAAAAAAAAAAAAAAAAAAAAAA
>NW_019268525.1:1167484-1190354 GCF_002738365.1 Cucurbita moschata
AAAAAAAAAAAAAAAAAAAAAAAAAAAAAAAAAAAAAAAAAAAAAAAAAAAAAAAAAAAAAAGTGGACATAAACTGTAAATCCAATTAAGAACAGTTGTAAGTTGTAAACAGTTTGGTATCATTTTTTTTAAAAAAAAAAAGGGTCCAAAGAGCATGATGTTTGTAGAAAAGGAAACTGGGAATGATATCTGTTCAGCAAACCATAATCTCACCAGAGGCTATATAGATATGAATCAAATTTATGTCATCCATAACATCTAAACCACTGAATATCAATTAACACCACCACTGATCAAGCTATGAAAAGGAAAAAGAATGTTTCGATGCACGACGTGGTTTTCTTAGGGCGGTAACTTTCCCGATAAGTACATGGAGAGCTTCTCCCTTGCCATGGAAGCAGTATTGTCGACGAATTCACAACTTTGCTGTCGGTAACTCGGATCGTGATGATGGGACAACGGCATTTCGTCTTGCACCTCGTCCTCCATATCGATCACGATATTGTGAAGTAAGCAGCAAACAAGAACAATCCTTGGTAGCCTATGCTTGTCAGGCTTCCACATTACCCCTTTAATGATCTTCCACATCTCTTTCAACCTTGTCAATGCCCTTTGAGCCACCAATCTCGTGGCGAAATGTCGCTTATTGAACTCGGTTTGATAATCCGAAAGCCCTTTCCCTTGATACGGAGTTAGTAGCCATGGCAAGAGGGGGAAGCCAGAGTCTCCTATAATGTATTCTCCTACTTCTGAGCTTTCTGACAGCTTCATCTTCTTCCCGTTTAACCGTTCCCCATCTTGGGAAAGTTTGAAAAATCCCGAGCTTTGGAGCACAAGAGCGTCGCTCAAACTTCCTGGCCAACCTGTGATGATATCACAGAATCTCATTTCTGGATCTACAATCACTTGCAACAGCATGCTACAGTTTTTCTCACGATCCAGCCACACGCCGTGTGCAGATTCTGTCGTTGGCAAAGTCATCATAATGTGCGTCGTTTCGATTACACCGCAACAATTAGGAAGCCCTTTGATTTTCTTAAACTTGGACTTTATCTCATCCATACCTTCTTCGGTTGAAGGCCACGAAAGATGATGGAGTCCTTTCTCTTCCATCGCCTCCACGAAACGCCAAGTTATTTGGGAAACTGATGATTGATTCATTCCAAATGAATCGCCGATATTCGATAACGATTCTCCAGAGCTAAGCCGCCTAAGAGCAACCGCGACTTGGTCGTTTATAGACAAAGGCTTCCCGTTTAAGTCAGTAAAATTTGAAGTTTTGGCCATCATTGCTTCTTTCACAAGAGAACTGATATAGCTGAATGTCTTTCTTGAAATTTTGAATACTGACTCAAAATTTGTGTTCTTTGACTCAGATAATGGTCCTGATTGGAGGCAAAAAACATGGATAAAAAAAACATATTCAGTTCCTGCTGCAAATCTTCTGATCCTGACAACAACTGTTTTCTCAGGTACGACAGACATAATTCATAGTAAAGCTAGATCGACTGACATCATTAGTAACATAAATTAACATCAGACCAAGATGTCCCAACTGACATCATTTGTGACACTAATTAACATCTTAATCTGTAACCAACATCTCAGAACCATGAAATAGGAAAATAGATGACATGGTAATCAATAAAACTGAACTCCAGATATAGCAGGATAATACTTCACTACGTGATCATGTTATTATGTTCTTTTATAAGCCTACCACTAGTAGATATTGTCCGGTTTGACCCATTACATATCGTTATTAGCCTCACGACGCGTTTGCTAGGGAGAGGTTTCCACACCTTTATAACGAATATTTCATTTCCTCTCCAACCAATATGAGATCTCATAATCCACCCATCTTGGGGGTCCACCGCTTGATGTCTGGGTCTGATACCATTTATAACAGCCCAAGCTCACCATTAGTAAATATTGTGCACTTTGACCCGTTACATATCATTGTCAGCCTCACAATTTTAAAACGCGTTTACTAGAGAGATGTTTCTACACCCTTATAAGGAATGTTTTGTCCCCCTCTCCAACCAACGTTGGATCTCATATTCATACTTTGGTTACTCTTTCAATGGCCAACTTCTCAATATTTCGGGGACTTCGAGATTAAAGTTTGAGCCATTAGGTTCTTCAGTTGATGTATACTAAAAATCTTTGTTTTTGAATGGGTGGGCTAATAATCTTTGCTAAAATAGGTGCCTGAAACATGCTACTATTACAAGGGAAAGAAACTGTGACATGGAAGAAGTACATGTCTAATTTGAAAAGAAAACTTGATAAAGTATATCAAGTTTGAAGAACACTAGACATGAAATATAGAGTATATATCATGATAAACCTTAGGAACTTGCTGCTAAAAGAAAATCAAATTTGTATTAAGAATAATAATTCCAAGGGGATCGTTCGAGGACGATCCGTTTTTTGTTCTTTCACTAAAGAAAAGCTTCATGCACTGCTGTTCTAATAAAGCTTTTGAATGTCAAGAACATAGACAATTTCTGTCTCATTTGTGAATTCAATCAAAGAAACATACTAAAAATATGGGCTGTCCTAAACTTCCAGTTTTCTTGTCATTCTAAACTCCTGGAAAGTGTTGGCAAAACATACAAATCATAAAAATCTGGAGCATTTGGCCATATCAGTACGTTGAAATAAACGTGAACATGTCGAAGAGATCCGAGAGTATGGTTTTCTATGATCTTTAGCGCATTGCAGCTTTACTATATTGAATCGAACCAGAGCTTAAACGTCTACATTTCCAAGATGGCTCAAATGAGCCACCGGAGGATAACATATGCTAAATTTTCGGCTAAATCAGGTTACATTATGGTATACGACATGTAATGAATCGAATTCAGCAGTCATCAGCCATGATTACTTTAACTAGAACAAAGAGTACTAACCAAGAACATTGGCTCTCAGAATCTCATCTATACTATTGTTCTGTTTCCCTCGTTTTCTATACTACATAGCAGGCCATAGAAACACATACTTGAGGTTGAATTCCGTTCTTCCCCCGCCCTTCTTCTCTGCCTTATGTACATTATTACTTTCAGAGTCATCCTTCCATTTCTTGGAGATGATAGATTCTAACTATAACAGCTCCACCCACCGCTAGTAGATATTGTCCTCTTTGGGCTTTAATTTCTAGGCTTCCCCTCAAGGTTTTAAAATGCGTCTACTAGGGAGAGGTTTCTACACCCTTATAAAAAATGTTTCGTTCCCCTCTCCAACCGATGTGGGATCTCACAACCTACTCCCCTTCGGAGCCTAGTGTCCTCACTGACACTCGTTCCTCTCTAGTCGATGTGAGATCTCACACTAACTTTAATGCAATAAAGATGAAAACGGGAGTTGTGAATCATAGGGAACTCAAGACATTTATTGCGAGCCATGTTAGGAAGTTCCACTTGATGTTGGCAAAGATAAAGTAATGGTATAGTACATATCTATGTTAAACACATCATTGCTGCTACTAGCAAAGGAATCCAAGAGGATATTAGGGGGATGAAATTCATATCATAAGATGGAGTATTACCCATTCTTCAAGTAGCATTGTCATTATCTCTATGTAAAGCATCTCAATATAGATATAGCATAACAATCCAATCTAAATGAGTAGCCACTTCTAGGATACCTCAATTACCAAATGAACTAAAATATCCAAGTTAAGAACAGCTGCCGAACAGACTCGATCCATTCCAAAACCAGTAATGCTCATAGGATCATAACAACATCCAGCCCCTCGTGACCCTCTCAACGTTAATGAGATATCAAAGAAAGAGTTGAAGATTTAAGAGATTCTGAGGAACAATAACACAGTTTATGAACACAAGCGAAGATATATGATTACTAAACAGTGCATTCCATAGCCGACCACAGCAGAGACACAGAATTTCAATCGAGAGACCCAATAAACAGCAATCAAGCAAGAGGAGGGGCAATGCAGAAATTGAATAAAGGAGAAACAGAGAAAGAGTAAAATTAAGAAGTAGGAAAGAAGAGGGTTACCAGTAATCCTCTGAGAGAACTCGTCCCACCAATCCAAGGGCTGGGGCTGAGAGGTTAGTGAAGAAGGAACCAAGACATTTTGGTCAACCTTCTTCTTCTTCCTCTTGAACCCTCTAATGGGTCCCATTCGAAACTCGAAAAAGAAGCAAAGATGAGGGAAAATATGAAACACCCAGAAGAACCCACCAAGGAAATCGAAGAAGAGTAGAGAATTCACATGAAGAAAAGGGTGAGATTCGAAGTTTGTGAAGTAAGAAGAGAAAAGGGTAGCAAAAGAAGGGAAGAAGGGAAGGAGGGTTGAGGCGTTTGGGGTTAAGAGATTAAGTTTGGTGGTGATGGGTATGCGTTGGTTCTTCTGGTTTTGATTTCAGAGCATGCAATAATAAATGGAAGGAATATGAAATAGAAGTTCGAGAGGAAGGCAAAGAAGTTGCGGAAAACATAAAAGTGACGCATTGGCGAATTACATGTTGGGGGGAAGGACAATGTGGGCGACGAAAAGGTGAAAAAAATAAGAAAAAATTGGAGAGACGGATATGGGCAACTTCAAATCTTTCCTTCTTTGCTGATTCTGCGTCTTGTTCATCAAAATTTCATTCCTTTCTTCTTAATTCTTTCTCCCTTTCTATTTTTCTCACTTTTTTTATTTTTTATTTTTTTGTGGGTTGGGACTATAAACTTTATGATCTAATGCAAGTTCATTATCAAACTCAAAACCCCACCATCCATAGTCTTGTACTTAACTCTCCAAATAAACATTCCAACTTTATTTTTTAGTCAATATTAAACCAAACGAGTTGCTGACTTGTACCGTAAAATTTTATTCTAATAGCTGAGTATTAATATAGTGTAATATTTGAGTAAGCCAGCTACAGAACAATTCAAGAACATAATAGTTACGAACGTTACTATATATATACTAACAGAACTCCAAAATTAAGCATGTTTTTGCTTTACATCATGTTTTCCAAATAAACTTAAAAAAAAAAACATTTTTCCTCCAATAATAATTTCATAACTTTACTAATGATTTTATCAGTGTTTACACGTGTATAATGTATTATATTGGTATTATTATTTGATAAATATTTTCTTCCATGGGAATTTTGTTTTTTATTTAAATATTATTTTTTTCGTATCAAATCTGATGTATTTAATAATTACTTATAATTAATTGTTAATACATTCATAATATTTTAAAGTTGTGTCATAATAACTATGTACACGCGTGAGTATAACATAAGCATTGTTGAATTGGTTATCGGATATATTCACAACTAAAAAGTCAAAATAATGACGCAGTAGTTTAATTTTAAAATTATAAAATAATAAAAAATAATGATATATTATTAGTTAGATTCTCAACTTTAAATATATAGTGAATAAAAGTAGTTATAATAGTGGAATTATTTAGAGCTACAATTGTTTTAATTTTAAGCCTACCCTTCTGAATAATATTGATTTTCTTAGGAAGGAGCCTTATCCAATTAAAAGAGCGATGCTTGGGCCTTTTTCATGCTTTGTTGGGCTTGGGCCTTTGATGCTAAATGGGCTTGGGCCTTTGATGCTCAATATAATAAACTATGGGATTTTTTAAACAAAGTATAATTATATTATGTGGTCTTTTTATTTTTATTATTATAATTATTAAGAACATGAGGGGAATTTTTGTTTAAAGAAAATATATTGCAATTTTAAAAGTTACACTTGATCAACTGCATCAGAACCGTTGATGTCTTCCACCTATTGCTCTTCCCAGCCGTCTGATCCCTCAAATCCGCCGCTCCTTCACAATCCACAGACCTCAAGCTCTCCGTTCTTGCAACTCCAGAGTTAGAAACTTCCTCTCCGCCGTCCGTGCATTTACGCCGCCTCTCGCCGGTCTGCGTCGCCGCGTTCGTGCCGCCTTCGCCGGAAATTTTCGCCTTGTACACTACGTTTCTGCAAAGATCTTCCAGCGAATTCCAAGACTGGTTGTTTCTCTTCACCGCGACGGCAAAATTCGAATCCGTGCTCGAATTGTTCGTCTCTGATGAAAATTTCGACTCCGAAAACGACGATGATGATTCGCAAGATCGGAAACTCGAAGACGCCTCTAGCAAGCGCACTTCCGATCCTTTGAGAATGTACTCTCGACCTTGAGATGGATGTATCAGATCGTCGTCTGATAGGTCTTGCCATACGTATCCGCTTTTGTACCGCCTGAAATCGCAAGTAATTGCTCGATTGATCGTAATATATGAAGCGAATTTGTGTTTAATCGATTGGGAAAAAAAAAAAAAAAAAAGAAGAACAAGAAGGAAAATACACGAAAATCGTATTCTCAACAACCGTTTCACACAAAAAAAACAGAAAATCATCCGTACTTACCGCTTCGAAGACCACGAATACATTCTGGAAAAGTATTCTCCTCGAAATATATCGAGTCTTTTGATCACATCTGAGAAGCAAATCAGACTGAGATGAAAATTGACAAACAAAGAAATCGTTCGACGAAATAAAGAGAAGATTGAGTTTACCTCTGAGAAAGAGTCCGCGGGAAGAAGAAAGAGGAACCTCCAGCAAATGAGGATGCTCGAGCTGGCCATTGCGTGTGAGGTAGTATATTACAGGTATGGTTTCTGCATGCTCTGTTTTCATCTCTGTCATGGTTTTGGTTTCGGCTTGTTCAGGACAGAGACTCGTTCCTCTGCTCCGCCCTTCACTTGACGCCAATGTCTCTCTTCTCCTTTCCGCATTGACCGCCATGAAAACGAAGCAGACTGAAAGGAAGAAAGATGAGGCTGAAGAAGATGAATAAGAACACCGCCAAAATTATGGAGATAATTATGGCTTGCGAAGCTTTAGTTTAGGGTTATAAATACTCACATGACCGTACTTACATAAGCAAAGGAAGGAATTATTGATCAATATGAATTATTTTAATAATTTTTAGGTGAGTTAAGTTATGTTCAAATTGACTTTAAAATAATATGATTTATTAAATCAATTAATTTTTATAGATAAATTTATAATTAAAAAAAATATAACTCCCCAAATTTTGAATAATATATATGAATATAAAATAATAATAATGAAAATTAATTTGGAAATGAAAATGAAAGGAGGTTGGTTTGGTGAAGAACATGTCACTAAAAATCAGGGAAGGTTGAATTGAAAACCCCCAAAAGTTGCAACTTGGAAGCTGAAACTAAGGGGAAAACGCCTAAACTTCCAAAACTACGCCCCACCTATATCCAAATTAGGGAACGCCTCACCCACCAACTTTTTAATTTATCTATTATTATTATTATTATTATTATTATTATTTTATTGGCGTTAATAAACCAATTTTGTATTTGTTACTTAGCTACTAATCTAAATTATATCCCCGTTAAATACAACGTTAAACAAGTACTTATACACACGGTTTAGTATGAATAAAAGAAGTAATACAAAATACGACACTCTACAGAAGAAAAAAAAAGAAAAAAAACATTCGTACATAGATATGAACAATAACTCATGTATCAAGAAGAAAGTCAGTCTGGCCCAAGCGCTAAATAATGTAACAAAATTCGTAAAGTACACTGTGTCGGTTTAAAATGACTTTCTAAGTACTGAAAATACCGAGAGATGGAGCCACAAGAATTTGTAGTCATAGGTTAACATATCTGTAATAGGAAAATCACAACAGTCTAATTTGCTGCCTACAAGAAACAAAGAGAAGCCTTTCATTTCAACTTGCAACTGAATCTGCAACCTGTTTTGTTGGACAGTTGGAAGAAAGATGGCCTTTTTCACCACATTCATAGCATGTTCTTCTTCTAATCTTACCACTTACAGTGCTTAATCCACTATCAGCTACCGTCATTTCAGGGACAGGTTTTGGAAGTGTTTCTGCCGCTGCCAGTGTTGGTGCCGGAGGTGGTGGTGGTGGTGGTGGTGGTGCTGCTGCTGCTGCTGTAAATGCCGGTGGTGCTGCTGCTGCTGCTGCTCCTCCTCCTCTTGCTGTTCCTTGCTTCGGAACTGCACATCGTATCTTGACGGGTCTGCCATGAATTGTCTCCTGATCTAACTTCAAAGCCGTTTTTAATGAAACGCTATCAGAGAAATCAACATGAGCATAGCCACGAAACTCCCCTGTTTCCTTGTCCATGCCAAAACGTATGGACGCAATTTTACAGTTCGCGAAGAGTTTCTTCAGATCATCCTCAGTTACATCCCATGATAGATTGCCGAGATAGATTCTGTTGTAACCTTCCACAATCCCAGGAGAAAAATCAACTGCTTTATTCGATCGAGTTCCCTTGTAGGGCTGTACCTTAAGGAATAGTCCGCCCCTACAAAAGAAATACTAAGTAATAAGATGGTGGAATTAAGTAACAATAATGGCGGCATGAGATCAAATTGTTTATATACTCACATGTCAGCTCCATCCATGGCTAGTGCTCGTTTAGCTGCAGCTTCTGTCTGCAATAGCCAAACAGTGGTAAGGGTAACTCAAAAACCAAAAGATATCTTAAACTCAATAAAACTGAAATCCCCTCACCACCCACAAAACAACTCTGGTAATTGGTGCTAGCAAACTTTTCTATTACAAAGAAGAATACACCAATAATATATGAATCTATGATATTTTTCAACAGAGATTGAATCTTGATTAATCCTAGCTCAAAATATCAAATGCAGCCACCACTAGTAGATATTGTCTGCTTTGACCCAACCTCACGGTTTTAACACGCGTCTACTATGGAGAGGGTCTAGCCCTACTCTGACCAGTGCTTCGCATTGTCTAGTGACTGGCTCTGATACCATTTGTAACAGCCCAAACCCACCGCTAACAGATATTATCCTCTTTGGACTTTCCCTTCTGGGTTTCCCCTCAAAGTTTTAAAACGTGTCTGGCTAACGGTGATACATAACGAGCCAAAGCAGACAATATCTACAATCGGTGGGCTTAGGCTGTTTGAAATGGTATTAGAACCAAACACCGAGTGGTGTGGCAGCGAGGATGTTGGGCCCCTAAGGGAAGTGGATTGTGAGACCCCACATTAGTTGGAGAAGAGAACAAAGCATTCCTTATAAGGGTGTGGAAACCTCTCCCTAGTAGATGCATTTTAAAATCTTAAGAGGAATTCCCGAAGGAAAAACCCAAAAAGGACAATATCTATTAGTAGTGGGTTTGGGCTGTTACAACAAGTCTAAAGCTCTCAACTAGAACCTAATGGTCTTTACATGCTTCTTACACAAAAATCCAACGAAATGATGTATTATATACTATTTAGAGCAACAATGGCAATTGTATATTCATGTAAATTTTCTTTAAGAATGTTTGTATACGTGATGCAGTCCATGGCTAAACTTCAGAAATCTTAGTATCATAAGGCCATTTAAATCATCCTTTGCTAATCTCAATCAACTTCGAAAAGCCAATTGGCCACTTTCCTTCACTCAAACTCGGTTAAGATCTGGCAAAGCATAAATCATGAACTTCAAAGTTGTTTGATCTTTTCCCTACTAGGAGAAATGTAATTTAATACTGATCAGGTTACCATACCTTGAAACTTAATATTGCAATGCCTCTGAACTTCCCACTCTCTGGAAACATCATACAATCAACTTCAGTAATAGTGCCACAGCTTTCGAAAAAGCTACAGATATCGTCCTCAGTTGAATAATATGGAATGCCTCCAACATACACTTTTGTAGCCACATTTTCATTTACTTGACTGCAGAATATTGCAGAAAACTTGTAAAAATCAGCAAAAAGACACATCTTTATACATTAATACAATTAAAAGTGAGGAAGGGAGGGGGAACTAGCAATCTAGATGATGATACACGTTAGTCTACAAATATTAGCATTTGGACTGATACCAATAAAGTTATTAGTATTCATATACTAAACAAAAACAGCTCTCTAGGCAATATTTTTGGTACACAGCATCTTCAAAGGAACTAGAACAAGAAAAAGAGCTTTAAAGCTTAATCTAACTCGAGCCATTCCCCTAATAAAAAGTTTCATATTAGTAATCCAGTGCCTCCCTCCTCGAGCATTGATAGTAAATAATCACAGATAAACCATTTCCAGATCAATGTCAAACGTGAACAGATTCAAACATCAAGAAGCATAGTTCCTAAGCAGAGATGATAAACTATAATCAACCAATATGAACCATTAAGAACATAAATTAATGATCCAATCAAAGAAAAAAATGCCACAATCAACTAATCATAACCCATCAATGTCATTTAATCTAAGATTTCAAAAGAAAATGTTAAGCCTCTGAGATATATCAAAGTTGAGCCAATGGGTGAAATGAACTACCTGCCTATATTATCATGAGTTTCTTCAACTTGCCCTACCACTTCATTCCCATCTTCACCTCCCTGTTTCTCCTTCTCCTCCTCGTTACTCTTCTGTTTCTTCTGCTTCTTCTGCTTCTTCTTCTTCTTCTTATTCATCTTATTCTTCTTCAACTTCAACTTCTTGGCCTTCTCATCATCCTCTTCCAACCCATCAACCGCACTCTTCTCCTTCACCTCTTCGTTTCTCTTCCTCTTTTTCTCTCCCTTCCTCTCTCCCAATCTCTGATTCTCACCTTCCTTCTTCTCCTCATCGTTCTTCCCATCCGAAGCTGTTGAAATAACCGATTCTCTACGTTTCTCTCGCTTGGACAATCTGGTTCCATGGCGACCAGTGCCCCCTAAAAGCTCTTTGAGAGACTGTGGCCGAGAATCCGACTCCGGTTCACCGGAAACATCACCGTTAGAGACTTTCCCGGCGATTGATGAAATCAACGATTCAGCTAACTTTTCTCTAAATTTCTGCTTCAACTTTTTGTTCGACAAAACCATCTTCAAAGTCAAGAAATCATAAATGGAAGCAGACGTCAAATTCGCGAAACGGGCAAAAATGAAGTCAGCCGAAATTCGAGTTCGAGGGCTCCTTTTTTCCCACTAAAACCTAACTTGCAGCGGCGGGGTTCGTACGAGGCGGAGACATATCATAGACCCATCGCCGGCTAATTAACCATAAAAGATTATTTCGGTTATTAATTCAAATTTTTTATTTTTAATAAAAAGTAAAATGTTGATATTTGTTACCTAATTTTAATATATATATTTAAAAATTATATTTTAAAATCTACAATATATATAATACTTGATTACATATTTGACTTTACTTTTATGCGAATAAAATCATTGTCTAAATTTATTATCAACCACATAAATATTAGAAAGAATAAAAAAAAAACATAATTTAATTATATATTTCCACTAAAAAAAGAAAAATAAAATAAACATTACTTTAATTTTTATTAATATTGTTCACTTCAACAGTAAACTTTATAATATTATTTTAGAACAAGAGGCTAGGATTATTATTTATACATAATAATTTTCAATATTATATATTTATCTTGTATTATACACAAAGAAATTTAAGATTTTTATTATATTTTATTGGATTTTGTTCAAATTTTTACATTACAAATACACGTGGATTTATTTTTTTATTTCACGAGCCTAACAGTCAACCTTCATTAATAATATCAAGCGGTGATATGAAAAAATGGTCAACATCAAAGCCATGGAAGAAGTCAAAGGTTGAACAGAGACCAATTTTTTGGAAATGATTTAAAAAATAAAAATTAATATTTTCTAAATCTTTTGTAATAATTTAAAATTTTGTAATTAGTTTATAATACATATTATATTAATAATTAAATTTTTAAAGCTTAAATATAAAATATTTACAAATCACCGTGGATCAATAATATCAGGTGGGTCGGGTTGAGATGTAATTTTATTTTTTAGGTGGGTCAGGTTGACCCGATAAAAAAAAATCACTCACGAACCGAACTGAATTTTCGATTTTCGGCCTTTACTATTTAGACAAAGGAATGTAAGGCTCGAAAAGCGACAGCGTTTCGTAGGGATAAGATTGTGCGAAGCTGTTGAAAAGGTAATCCCAGGGTTCACAGAGAAGCCTCGGACGCCATGGAAAAGGATCTGATAAGCAATTTGCCTGATGAAATTCTTTACAGAATTGCATCGTTTTTGCCCATTGAATCCGTTCTTCAAACAACATTCCTTTCGACAAGATGGAGGAACCTCTGGAATCAAATTTCAGTTCAAAATGGAGTTCTTGAAGATCTTGCAAATTCAGCTTTAAATTTTCTTCATTTCAATGGCTTTCCGCCATTGAATCATCTCAGAAGGTTTCACTATCAGTTCAGCAATGGCAGAGCTCTGTTCATCTCTGTTTTAGCCAATGAAAAGCTTCACTTACAATTCTCTTCTGAAAAACAAGAATTCCCAGCTCAGTTCATCTGGAATTTAACCCTCAATTATGATCACCACCCTTCTCATTCATCTTTCTTTGTCAAAACACTCTGTCTCAAATCAATAACCCAAATTACGACGGACGCGATTTCGACGTTCGTTTCGAGTATTCGTTCGATTCAAACGTTGAAGCTCATTGAATGTAAAGGGCTGCAATCATTTTCAGTCACTTCTGGTTCAAATCTGCAAAGCTTGACCATTTTAGACTGTCTGGAGTTGGAGTTTCTTCACATTGGATGCTCGAAACTCCGGTCGTTTCGATATCGAGGACGGTTTCCTAACGTTCGGCTCGATTGTCATTTTAATATGGAAGATGTTATGCTTGACTGCAGACAAGGTCCTGGATCTATGTATAAGAGTAATGAGTTTGATCCATTTTTGTTGGCAGTAAAGAATGTTAGAACACTCACTCTTTGTAAATGGATTTTTGAGGTATTTTCTTAAACATTTAGCCTTTGAAATAGTGTTGTTTTGTTGGGTTTTGATCATAGAAGTTGTTGTTGCAGGCTTTGATCTTTCCTTCTCTTTCTTGGAACTTCAAATTTTATAAGCTCAAGGAGTTATGGTGGATTGATGATTCAAAAGGGAACTTCAATGCCAATGCATTGATGGCCTTTGTCAAATTGTGTCCCGCATTAGAGCGCCTCTTTGTTACGGTATTTCGTTCGACGTTTCTTAAACAGTTTAATATGAGTCTATGTATGATTGAATAATTTTTGTGTGTGTTGTACTAATTGTGTGCAGTTCGACCCCGAAAGTTACTGTGTTTTGAGCTCGAAATCATTTTCGAAGAACACGGATGGGGACGGTCGAGTCGGGCAGCTTAAGGTTGTGATCTTGAATGGATTTCTTGCATTAGAAGAGCAAGTGAAGGTGGGTGAGTTGGATGGAAATTTCTTGCAAGTCGCTTGCTTTCAGCTGAATTCAAAAGGTGAGGGAAACATGGACTATATCAGAAAACCATTTCCTAAACATTCTCATATGGACACTTGGAAGTAAAGTTTTAGATTGCTTTGGATGTTATGCGTAGAAATTTGAACGTCCGACCTCAAGTAAATAAGGAGACGTGTTCATTTGTGAGCTACATTTATATTAGCTGATAAGCTTTCTTATGCACGGTTTTATTTGTTTAACTATTATTATTTATTTTTTATTTTTATTTTTATTTTTTTGCTTGTTGCTTAACCAGAAAAATTCATATAATTATAACCTATCTATTATTTATGTATTTTCATTCTACTTTTTCTAAGTTAATTGGCGGTGAAAATTTGTCAAACAAAACGAAAAAAAAGGTATAAAAAAATAAAAGTCAAGCTCCGATGCGCTGGTTATATCATCAGAGATATCTGATGGTTGTGATCGACCCGGATCACAGTCAGCGCGTATTTCTTCATCGCAAGACACATTTTGCACCAGCCGGGAATCGAACCCGGGTCTGTACCGTGGCAGGGTACTATTCTACCACTAGACCACTGGTGCTTTTGTTAACTTGTATGCCTTAACATTAATAATTTTCAAAGGAAATTAGTGTCTAATTGACCGCAAATCTCTTGCTTAAGGTTTTCATCCTATAGGGCAAAGAGAAGAGTTTTTGCCACTAAGAAAGCAAACGGTCAACACAATGAGCACTTTAGTAACCTTGCGTGCTATAATGCTGAGCCAAAGAAGATCTATCTTATCTATAGAAGTTGTCAACCGAGTTCTTAGTTCCTTGGCAACACCTTAATCTATAGACAAAATTCAATAATGAAAGAATGTCTTTCCCCATTGCTATTTGATAACGAGCTGATCTATCATAAATAAGAAATATAAGAGATAACTGTATGAGAAATCATTTTTCTCTACGTAAAAGTATCACTTACATATCCATTATTATGAAAAATATAATTTTAATATCTAAATATAACCGTTATAAAGAAAATAAATTTTCCATTTTTACAAATGGATATATTTTCAAAATAATATTTTATAACAAATTTGAAAGTTCAAAGATAAAATAATTTGTTTTTCAAATTTTGTAGTCATAATTGAAGACACCAAAAAGTTGAGTAATTTGTATAATTTAACCAAATTAAAACAAGTTAAAACTTTAACTCTGTTTACTCTGAAAATCCTTCTACAATGAGTCGAGGAGATCAGCTTAAGGAATCACCTCCTACAACTATGGAGAGGACCCACTATCTGCTTCAATTAGCTTATAAAGTTATGATAATGTTACCAAGTGCACTATAGCACCATTTTCATTCAGCACAAAGCAATCACCAAAAACATGATAAGAAGATGGGAGGGAGGGCAAAACAATTGGATAACTAAGGTTATAATGGAATCTGAAGCACACTATAATGAAAATGATTGGAATGGGGATGAATGTTCTATGGATTGTGTAAACCCAGTCAGTCTATCTGAGCTAACAAATACCAATACATAATCATAATAAAAAGATGAAATAAAACTAGGGTCCCTTCTACAAAATGCTCTCCAAAATTTAAACATGTAACAATTGAAATCAAAATACTTCCTCCAACCTCTGCAGCTTAGATGATACCAATCTTGTTCGCCACATCTAACGCATCGTAATCCGGAGTTAACCTAACGTACGCCTTCTTCGTTCCATCGGGTCTGTGTATCAGGGATGCAGGATTATACATTAGAACATCAATCATTCATCATCACAATGTATCAATCAATAGAGACTTTGCATCAAACCAAGCTTCTCTTTAAATGATGATGAATACTTAAAATGTAGGGTACCAAATTACCTGATTAAAGTGTTCACTTTCTTGGTCTGAATATCATACATCTTCTTCACGGCATCCTTGATCTTTTTCTTGTTTGCACGAATATCAACAATGAAAACAAGGGTGTTATTATCCTCGATCTTCTTCATTGCTGACTCGGTGGTCAGTGGATATTTAAGAATTTGATATTGGTCCAACTTGTTCCTTGGAGTTGCACTGATTCTAGGATATTTGGGATTCCTGTCTTTCTTCAATGTCTTTGGCCTATGGAATGTAACTGATGTTCTGATCTTCTTAGCCTTCGGCTTGAAAGTTGGACCAGCCTTAACTGCCTTGGCAGCCTTCAAGGCTTGCGCCTTAGGATCAGCCTTTTTGCTGCTGTCAGCTGCAGAAAACAAAATAAAAGCCCTTATATTAAGGACAGGCAGAGCATCAAAAGCTCAATATAACCAAGCGCAGTTAAGTTGTATCAGATTCCACTAGTATATTGAATACAAAAGCTCAAAATGTTGCTTAAAAGTACCATTTAAAACATTCGAAGGAAGATTACTTAAATCCCAAGTAAACAGAAAAATCCAGAGAGGATTCGATTCAACCAACTACTCTGCTTAAATCCCATCCCCCAATCATCTAATAAACGAAGAATCACACTAATTCTTGCAGTTAAGAGAAAAGTAGATTTCAGAAATTGGATTTTCAATACTGGGAACGCCTATACGGAACTCAGCTTCGATTGAAACAAATGGAAGCATAACGATAATAATAAATGAACACCTTGTACTCAAAAACAAAAAATTAGAATACGTGCATACCTTTAGGTGCCATTGCTGAAGATCCTGGACCAGAATAACCAATCTGCTAGCAGCAAGAAACAGTCAAAACGAGAAGAAAAACAAAAGAAGGAAGAAAGAGGCAAATATTAGCAGCAATGGCACGCAGGAAGCAGATTCATACCTACAAAGAGAGGGATAGCGAGATGGAAGGTTGCGGCCGAATTAGGGTTTGTAAAATGGAGCTATTAGATATGGCCTTCAATAGTAAATTGGAGAATTGGGCCGGACCTCTTTTAATTTTTTTAATAATATGGGCTTAGCCCAAAAAATCTTTACTATCAAATGACCCGGCCCACGTAAGTATTTGAACCGACCAACCGGTCAAAAGAAATTCAAAACCCATTTAGAATAACTTTTCAAATGGTAATACTAATATTATTTTCGTATATCTAATTTGAGATTAGTTCATAAATGAAAATTTTCATTAATATTTTACCAAAATTTATAAAAATTAACCTCAAATTTTACAATAAAAATATTATATTAAAAAATTAAAAAATATAGAGATAGAATCAGATCCAATATCAATTACATATTGTGTCATAATACTTTAACAAGACCACAAGTTTAGTATTACACGAAGAATGAAACAAGAATTTAAGCATTAAGTTCATAAAAACATGAATAAAATTAGAGAACATGAACGCTTGAGTATCTCGATGCTATGTACAATAATTTTCGTTGGGCGTATTTTTGTGACAGAAACAACTTATGAGAGTCTTTTTTCATAATGTCTGGACGCTATGATATCATCTAGATATTTGTCGTGCACGTTATATAGCTTGGGGATTCATATATTGAGCATCTAGAGGCGAGGGGCATCTAACGCTTTGACCTCGAGTTTCTTGATTTGGTTGCTCAAAATTGATGCCCAATGAACTTATTTCACCTCAATCTCAAAAACTTTGGCTTTGTTCTTAACGTTCGATTTCTACACAACGAACAAATACAAACACGAAAGCAACCGATAAGACCACAAAACGAACAACGACCCAGGCTTAAGAACAACACAAACATCCTCATGATTACACGAAGCAGAGGACAAAGAAGATGATGATAAATGCGCCAACATAGCAAAGCTGACCACAATTTCCATTTATTATTACATTTATAGCAATGTCATAAGTTTTAAGAGAGAATTATTGCAGGCTGGGGGCCCCTCTTCTCTTTCACTCTCTTTCATACTCTTCTGGTTTGACTAAGAATTTGTAATGAATGATGAGTGTCTGCTAAGTTTTCAACAATGCCACAACATTTTCCTACCAACCCACCACCTCTTGCTCCACAAACCTTCAACCTCTTCTATTCCTAACAAAAAGTTCATATCAAAACATAAAAGACAGCTATAACCAGTGGATCATTCATGAGTGGAGCGAAAGGACTTTAAACCTCTAACATTTTTATCGATGGTATATGATCTAACCACGTGAAAATAAGAAACAGGATGGAAGCGATCCTCGAACATTAGTAAAAGAAAGATTGATCCTATTAAGAAGGCAAAAGTCAAGAACATGTGTTAGGGAAAGGCAAGAGCCCTTCCAGGAAATTGTTTACAGTATCAAATTTGAATTACGTGGTGGGGTGGGGGGGTTTACAGCTCTGTACAACTTGTTAAGACTTGCTATAAACGACTTGGGTTTTCAAGCGTCTCCTGCAAACACAACAACCAATGTGGAAGAGAAACAATCAGAGCTCTGGTTTTAACACAACTTTATCTATCCAATGAAAGCAGGACATATGAACAGGCAAATTGGGTGTCTGGTAATGAATAATATAAAGTAAAACACTAATCAAAAGCTGGGGAAGAGTTTTGGTGCACAAACCCTTAGCCACAGAGAAAGTTACCCCAGAAAGTTCTGTTCTTTACATTCTTTCTTTTCTTTCGTACGTAACCATCCGTGTCAATTAACTGCATATCTCAAATCTTTCTGGAAGTTACTCCTCGATTCAAACCTTTGATGTCAAAGGCATACGTCTTAATCCGTTGAACTATATTTAGGTTGGCTCGTTGGCACATATGGCTCCACTCCAGGATGATTTAGGATTAGAGGAAAAGATTTGGAATTTGACTTCTTTTATCAAAGACTTTCCCTCATTTTCTATTATCAACAATTTGAGTTTCCCGACTTTTCTACGGCGTTTTATGGAGGGAGGCCATTTTGTTGTTTTGTTCTTGTTTTCTGTTGCCATCTTTTATAAGGTTAAAGGACAAACATGACAATACAGAGCCAAGGCAGATCGTGTCTGACTAAACTACCAAAGGCTTGGCAGGATTAGTTTAGATCTTTGTTTCGCCACAGCGAGTTGGGAAAAAACTGTAAAGGCTTAAGTTCAAGCGTTGAAACAATCAGAAAGAAGGAACAGCCGCTTCACTGGTCGAGAAAACCCATAATCATCAGATAGACAAGACATGGTGACCTTCTCAACAAATAACATCATTAATTCATCATTAATCATACCCATCTCTCCAAAAATTAACCGTCGAAGCGCATGGCTCGATCCAACAGAAAGCCATTAAAAAATGTAGAAAGCAGTAAAAGAAGAAAAAATGAGAACAGATATAGCACTGTAGCAGTAGAGAATCAATATAGTGATACAATGCCCGGAAAGCTTACCTCACTAATTTTTGTAAGGGGAGTTCATCTTGATGACTAAGTTGCATGAATCGCTAAGCCAGTTCAACAATCGAATAATTTTTGTTATACCAGATGAAGGAAATGTCTCAGCAGCAGGGCTACAACAGACTCAATCGTGCAAGAAATTCCTCTGTTTCTTCACCTTCTTTAACGATCTGTTTTCACAAGAAGTTTATAGGGAAGATCAAAACATACATCATCTGAAGAAATGAATCATAAAGAACAAAGCTATAGATCTATAGCATGTTGAAGAAAATTAAGCTAAATAAGAGCAATCCATTGTTTGTCACACGCAACACACCCAGAAAATTCTGGCATTTGAAGGATTAGGGCAATAAAAGAATCAGTAATCCAAGCATCAAATTTTTTTTTTTGAAAAAAAGGTCTGAAGTACCTTAATTTCTGCATTTTCTGGCAGACCTACTTCAGTAAGTATATATTGACCAACTTTAACCCAGTCTATCTTCTCTAAATCAACCAAGTCGTTATCCCTCTTTACTCGAACCTGAGATAAATCATGGTCAAAAGAACTTCCTACCCACATAAACAGCATCATGTCATCCTTCTTGCCTAAATACCTACTTGGAGAGAAGATCGCTAAAGCAGCTTTAGAATTGAGGTAACTTGTGTCAAAAGCTGCAATCCTTTCTAATTCCGGCCAACAGTATACCATAGGTTGGACAAACTCACCATCTTGCTTCCCAGACACAGTGGTGGATAGCATGCCTTTTTCAAAAGGTTTGGGATAGCTTTTCCATGAACTAGTAGATTGTGCATCAACTTTAGTTTCCTGCTGGCACGAGGCCACACTACCTACCCTTACGTCGATTCCATTTTCAAAATTCTTGAAATTCTGAGTGGAACTTGTCTGTTCATTTGCAACCCTATCTGTAGGCTCTGAGTCATTTTTCATATTAATTAATACATTAAGAGAGAAAGAATTCTTGTTTTTCCTCTTACTATCTTCTTGAGTGGCAAGAAATCTTGAGGCACTATTTGTTGCTCTGATTTTACTGGGCATTGTAGGCAATGTCAGAGACTTTGAACTACCTCGGCGTTCTGCAAGAGAAGGTGAGAACTTTTTAGATGAGAATGAGAGTGAGTGAGAGCTTGATTCCAAGAGGACTGCATCACGAGTTTCGGGACCATTGGGCACAGATTCTAAGGAACTATTGGATGAGATAAGAGACATGTTAGAAAAACTAGACAGCGATGAAGAAGCTGGAGCTGAAGGTGAAGATGCAGATGGAGAATCTAAAGAGGACTCTGAAAAATACTTGGAACTTGAACTTGAACTTGAACCTGAATCAGAAGAGAGGGAATCTGGAGAAAGATAGATAGGTGAAGAAGATGATGAAGACAAAGAAAACGTTGAAGGCGATGAGGATTTTGCAGAAAAATGCACCATCATCGACGAGTCTGAATAGACCCTAGACAGAGATACTCGAGGAGCTGATATGAAATCTTTCATGTTTCCTGAGGCAAACTTACGCCTAAGCATACTCCAATTGCTTTCTCTAACAGGAAGATGGGTTTCGTGCTCGTTCTCAGATGAAGGAAATGGAGGAACAAAACCACCAGTTATAGCCTTCTGAAAAATTTCAAAGTCCACATCATAGGAATCGACTTTCCTCTCGCCTGGATAAGGTTTACCTTTTAACTCCCCAGGATTGATTTTACTGTTGGATTTATCCATTAGAGGTAACAGGTTTGCAAAGGAATCCCAAAAGTTTATTGGTTCTTCCCCTTCCTTAATTACATATATAGGCCCTTGCACTCTCTCATACCGAACAATCTGCACAACAGCCCCCCTTGCATCCCTTTCCATGATTGCTTTACAGTTCTTACCAATCCAAACAAATATGGCAGATGGTATATGAATGATAAAAGCACCTCTAGAATCGAGTGCAGATGGTGAAGGGTCATTCAACATTTTGGGGACGAGATGCAAAGGATCATATGGTGAGTGTGGGGCAACTCTATACATCCTCAACAATGAACTTGGGCTAAGAGGGAAAGCATGGACCCTCTTTTGGCACTGTAATAATTGGCAAGCGAAACCCATATTCGGGTCAGCAATACCTCTTGCTGCCTTTACATATTGAAATGCATCATCAAAACTCTGCCCTTCTCTCCACATCAGATAGGCAATCACCAACGACGTTGACCGGGATACTCCCTGGCAACAATGAACAAAAACCCTTCCACTTTGTTCTCTAACATCTTCAAAGTAGTCAAAAACATCATACAGAATGCTAGTGATATCCTCAGATGGGCTATCCTGCAACCACAAAGTTCTGTACACGAAATCATCTTTGAAGTACTCCGGGCAAACGAATCCTACACAATTCAACACATGAGTAATTCCGTTCTGTTTAAGTATATCCCTATCTCGAGCAACCGCATCTCCACCAAGATATACATGATCCGCCACTTTCGAGCACTCTTTGTCAAAGAAAGCAATCTTATCCCTCTTCACAAGCCCACAATTCTTATCCGGATTTCTCTGAATTGTCGACAAATCAAGTTTCAACCTCTCCCCATTTCCTCTCCCACTTGGAGTAGGAGGTTGCAGCCACTCCCCTATGTCGTCCGACCCCGCTTTGGGCCACTCATCCAAGCTTCGCCGGGCTATCGACAAAGGCTTTAAAGGAGGCAAACACGACCTTGCTTTGCAATGCTGCTGTGATCTTGGAGTTAATGGAGAATGGAAAATTCGGCTTGTTCCATTACTATCTCCAAGATGCCCACTGGTGTCTCCACCATCTTTGTTCACATCAGGATGGTGAAGGGAGGACCGTGACGCAGACCAAGAAGCCGAGCGCCAGAACAATTTCCGATTTCCACCAGAAAGCTGCACTGCGTCCCCAGCAGTAGCAGAGTCCTCAGAGCCCACCATGCCCGCACCACAAGCCGCAGACAATAACTCAAAGAAGCCCAAGAAGTACGAAAACCCTAAATAACTTAATCACCCGGACACAAGAATGAACATATCGGCTGAAATCATAATCAGAGACATCAAACAGTCAGACCCACATCAGATCAACATCAATAACATCAACCAAAGAGCAGAAACACATCAAAGAAAAAGGAAAAACACTTAAAATAACTAAATTAAGAAATACCCACAATTCATTCCATAGTTTGACGAAATAAAAAAGAACCCAGAAACCAAACTGCAAGGATTAAAGAAAAGCACAAAAACAACAAATCTAAAACTCAAAAGAAAACTCATAGCAACGACTTTGAAAAAGGAAAAGCAATTACAGTGCACGATTTCTAGGGTTTGCAATGAAACAAAAAGGCGAGAAGAGTTACGAATTGAAACTTACAAAATCACATGGAAGAGGCGAAGTGGAGTGAGTGAGTGAAGAGGAGAAGTGAAGAGCAGAAGAAAAGAAGTGTAATCTGAGAGAGAATTAGATAGAGAGTGGGTGTGGAGAGGAGGGAAGGGAAGGGGCACTGCTACTCCATTTTAGAGACACAAAGAGAGTAAAGTATTACACAAGATTTCAATGTCTTTTCTTGGCCCATTGGGTTGAATAATATGGGTGAAATTGGTGGACTTTTTTTTTACATTTTTTTAATTTTTTTTAATTTTTTAAAAACTTTAAACTAATAAATCTATAAACTTTAAAAATATATATTTTTGTAATTTTTTTTAAATGTTCAATAAGTAAAAAACTTATTAATGAGATTCCCATATTTTTTTTAATTCAAAAACTACATTTTTTTTATTTAACCAAAATTTGTCAAAGTAGAAGTTAACACACTTGATATCTGATTCTGATTCTATGTGTAACAGTCAAAACTTATCGCTAATAGATATCGTTCGTTTTAACTCGTTACGTATCGTCATTAGTTTCACGATTTTAAAACGCGTCTACTAAGGAGAAGTTTTCACACACTGTTAAATAATAATTCGTTCCTCCCTCCAACTGACGTCGGACCTCACATAAATTCAACCCAAATGACCAATAATGAAAGGGAAATAAAAGCATATGTCGAGTTCGTTATCGTTTATCAATCACGATCATGATGAGAGACTAATCAAAATGAAACAGCTTAACAAGTTATCAGTCTTCATCGAGAGTTTCTAGTAATATCAATAGACATTATCCATGAAGTTTACTGAACATAGCAGGACAGTTGTACAAAAAACCAGACATTTAAAACAAACGAACAATTTCAGCTCCAAAAGAGACTAAAGAGAGCCGTGTGGATTGGTTAAAAGAATTGTACCTGTTTTTTTTTTTTTTTTTTTTTTTTTTTTTTTTTTTTTTTTTTTTTTTTTTTTTTTTTTTTTTTT
>NW_019268525.1:1190914-1193701 GCF_002738365.1 Cucurbita moschata
TTTTTTTTTTTTTTTTTTTTTTTTTTTTTTTTTTTTTTTTTTTTTTTTTTGGTGGGGAATGACTTGTGAGTTTTTCTAGTAAATTCCTTTAAGTTCAAGTAACCTATGATTTGGATTGGACCATAATTTCTTTGTGCAGTAGGAAAGGGAAACTTCTTGTTGGACTATGGCTTGGGAATGACGTTGACGTGTCAACACCGACAAACTATAAGACCATATTGGTTGGAGAGGGGAACGAAATATTATTTATAAGGGTGTAGGAACCTCTCCCTACCAGTTGTGTTTTAAAATCGTAAGGCTGACGGCGATATGTAACGGGCCAAAACGGACAATATTTGCTACTGGTGGGCTTGGGCTGTTACAAATGGTATCCTAGCATTGAATGTTGTGTTAGTGAGGACGTTAAGCCCTCAAGGGTGGTGGATACGTAACGAATATTCCTTATAAGAGAGTGTAAACCTCTTCCTTGCAGACGCGTTTAAAACCGTGAAGCTGACGGCGATACGTAACGAATCAAAGCAGACCATATTTGCTAGTGGTGGGATTGGGCAATTACAAATGATATCAAAGCGAGGCATCGAGTGATGTGCCAGCGAGGACGTTGGCCCCCCCCAAAGGGGGTGGATTGTGAGATCACACATCGGTCGGAGGGGGGAACGAAACATTCATTATAAGAATGTGGAAACATTTCCCTAGCAAACAAGTTTTCAAATCGTGAGGCTGACGACAATACATAACGGGCCAAAGCAGACAATATTTGCTAGCGGTGGACTTAGGCGGTTACAAATGGTATCAGAGACAAGCATCAAGTGGCGTGTCAGTGAGAACGCTAACCCCTCAAGGGGGTGGATTGTGAGATCCCACGTCGATTGAAGAGAGCAACGAAACATTCCTTATAAGAGTGTGAAAACCTCTCCTAGCAGACACGTATTAAAAATCTTGAGAGAAAGTCCAAAAGGAAAAGTCTAAAGAGAACAATATCTAGCAGACTCTGATCTCCAGACGTTTTCAAAGATAATAAAGAACCGTAAGAAAGTGGAGTGGAGAGTACTGACCAAGTATATTGACATTGTTCTGACAGTGAACAAGGAGCACCACAGGAACAAGCTCAAGTCTTTTAAGAAACAAATCAAACAGATCAGTATGGATGAAATTTTATTCCAGGAAAGTAGATAGGTAGAATGCACAAAGTTAAAAACAGATCATAACATGAACTTCATTGGTCATAACATGATCCTGGACCAGTAGGAGGTCGTCGAGCATAGAAGTTCTTGACTGGAGCAGCCTCGACGCCACGCCTGTTAAGAAGGCACCTGAAGTAACTCAGGCGTGGTAGCACTGACACGGTGATATTTCCCGAGACCGTCTCGTTCTTACTCCATAACCTCTCTGAGGGGAACAAGGGAGATGGGGTCAGTTTTGTGCTCTAGCACAGTGTAGCCTCAGCAAGCATTGCTGGCTGATAATGACATCAAATACAGGTGCAAAGCATACCAGCAGCTGTAGCAGCTCGAGGCCATATCGTTTGCTGGACGTTCGACGCATCGGCAGTCTCACCCCACATGCAAGCTTCTCCTCCAATGATAAGCTTTTGCTGAGAAAAATCTGATACTCCTTCAAGGGGATCAGCACGGTACGCACGATCCCATGGGACGTCTAAATGGTCGAGATACCAAACACCTTGATCACTAAAGATGCATCTAAAACCATGTGCAACAGCCTTGGGACAAATCCCACCACGCAGCCTGTCAATAGCTATACATTAATAGACACAGAATCTGCCAGTTTCTAAGCTTCTAGACACAAAACACCAGTTGATCATACCAATTATGAACTATTGTACTGGGATTCAGACCTTCTGGGAAGTTAACAAAAGTTTCCTCCCTGAAAGAGAAGATTAGAACCGTTCAAACGGACATTCATGACACATTATGTGTTCCCAACAAATGCAAGATCCACTGAAGAACAGATTAGATACCAATTTACAGGAGTCCAATTTTTTGAAATAGCAAGTTCTTGAGCTCTTAGCACGAAGTATTTATAGGCATCTTTAGTGGTCATGTTCTGATCCACAAGCCTGCATTGGAAAAATCAGGACGTGAGCAAGCAATATACCATAAGTATATGACATTTTGAAGCATGACTTCACTAAATAAACTGTGAGATCCCGGTTGGGGAGGAGAACGAAACATTATTTATAAGGGTGTGAAAACCTCTCCCTAGTAGACACATTTTAAAGCCGTGAGGGAAAGCCCGAAAGGGAAAACCCAAAGAGGACAATATCTGTTAGCGGTGGCTTAGGCCGTTACATATGGTATCAGAGCTAGACACCGGGTAATGTGCAAGTGAGGAGGTTGAGCCCTGAAGGGGGTGGACACGAGGTGGTGTGTCAGTAAGGATGTTGGGTCTCGAAGGGGGGTGGATTGGGGGGTCCCACATCGATTGGAGAAGGGAATGAGTGTCACAAGGACGCTGGACCCTGAAGGGGGTAGATTGTGAGATCCCACGTCGGTTGGGGAGGAGAACGAAGCATTCTTTATAAAGGTATGGAAACCTCTCTCTAGTAGACACGTTTTAAAGTCGTGAGGGGAAGCCCAAAATGGAAAATCCAAAGCAAACACTATTTGCTAGTGGTAGGCTTGAGTTGTTATAAATGGTATCAGAGCCAGACACTGGACGATGTGCTAGCGAGGAGGTTGAGCCCCAAAAGGGGGTGAACACGAGGTGGTGTGCCAGCAAGGATGCTGGGCCTCGAAGGGGGGGGGGGGGGGATTGAGGAGTCCCACG
>NW_019268525.1:1194245-1230186 GCF_002738365.1 Cucurbita moschata
GGGGGGGGGGGGTGGATTGAGGAGTCCCACGTCGAGCAAGGACGCTGAGTCCCAAATCCACATCGAGCAAGGGGAGTAGATTCTGAGATCCCCACATCGGTTGGGGAGGAGAACAAAACATTCTTTATAAGGGTGTGGAAACCTCTCCCTAGCAGACGCGTTTTAAAACCGTGAAGGGTAGCCCAAAAGAAAAAATCCAAAACGGGCAATATTTGCTAGCGGTAGGCTTAGACTATTACAGTAATAGCCAGATGAAACATCCCTATTCAAACTACTAATAAGAATCGGGTAATTATTCGGCTCTAAATCATCCTCTCATCTACTTCATTAGTATGAACTATATCAAAGACAACACTCAAGTATTATAGATGGGACTAAATTATCCCGAAAGTAGACAATATCGTATATTAATCGATCAAGATCGACAAAGTCGTACCACTGTTTCACGTGTGGAACGGTCTCCCAGCAATCTGCCAAGTATGGAATGATATCAAAGAATTAATTTCTGAAGCTTTTTGAGCCACAAAAAATGCTCCATACACCATAGCAGGAAGTCAGTAGAAAATAGCAGGAATCACAAAAAAGAATGTAATCATTGGACTAGTTTGCACAAACCTCAACTAATCTTATGGAACAAAAAGTGTTATCGTTCGAGATTAGTTGGAGTGGTGCGTAACTAGGCCTAGATACTCGTCGTATATATACACGAAACATCCACATATCATAAAACAAAGACGAGTATTACATGAAGTCGACAGTTCTATCCTTGCTCATCGACATCAATTTTTAAGCAATCTATAAACAAACTAACCTGTATTTACTTCATCGCCACCCAAATGGAAGAGCTCAAATGGGAAAATTTTTCTCAAATCTGTAACACATCGAATCGAAACGAAACAAAACTTGAGGACGGCTTAGGGAACATAAGATCAGTCCTATAAACTATATGCAATAATATGAACAATGTAGTAGCCTAACCTGTTAAGATACCGGATATCAAATCGAAAGTAAAATTTTTCGTAACGTCGAGTGGTTCTTTACATGAAGGAGAAGGCCAGAGATCTGGATATCCGACACCCCTACACGAAAATTAACGGAATATATGTCACTCTCATCCCAAGTTTACCAAGGGAATTAGACCATAAAAATGACTTTACCAAGATTCAGCATGTCCTGGAACATCCACTTCTGCCATAACATTGATGCCTAAAAATTCAAAACAGTTCTTTAGAAGACGAGTATCATTAAGAAGACGAGTACTCGACACGAGCTTTAGACGGTGAAGCTTACCCCGCATTTTGGCAAAGCTTCGCAACAAGAAAAACAAAAACGAAACGTAAGTCATTGGAAGATAAGTAATATAAGCTGAAGTTTTTGATTCATAGGAATTCAAGTGACAAATTAAGCTGCAATGTGCTCTTTGATCCATGAAATAGTTGAAGAGAAGTTAACAAAAGGACATAAAAGCACTAAATTGTGGTGAAATTACTTGGGAGTTCAAACAGCCATGGAACTCTTACGTGACAATATCGTAAGCATCCTCGATGGTATAACGCTCATGTTTCGTGTAGGCGCCTTTCCACAGATTTGGATATGAAGGTACTTCGAGAGGAAACGATTCCTCGTCTACCATGTGCCAATGAAGTACATTCTACTTAACAAAAACATATCAGTTTAAAACAATTAAAACCAAAAGGAGTTCATAATTAAGAACAGTTTATCATTTACTCACGAGTTTAGCATAAGACATAGATTCAATGATATGCTTTATTACATCTACTGGAAGAAAGTGCCTTGAAGTATCTGCAAGGGATGCATTGGGGCCAAAAATTATAAGTAAGTTGCAACATTGTTTGATATGTTAGCTATATAATAGAATGGGTTACCTATGAGAAGGCCACGATATGAGAATCTTGGGCTGTCTTTGATGTACCATGGAGCTTGGTAAATTTGTACATCCTTTGTCTCATAGTTGAAAGTACAGAGTTGACTGAATGTCTGCGCCAACCATGTAGTATAAGAAGAAAATGGATCTAAGATGATCAAATATGTTACAAATTCCTTCACAAATCATAGGGTATCTTGGTGTTTGGGAAGGGAAATTCTAGGAGAAGTCGTGTGTAGAAATATGAGGCCTTAACAATGACCATCCGTAAGGACTAAAACTAAGTAGCAAGTATGTGTTAGGAATCACGACTCTCCACAATGGTATGATATTGTCCACTTTGAGCATAAGCTCTCGTGGCTTTACTTTTGGTTTCTGTAAAAGGTCTTATAAACTCATGGACTCCCTCCCAACAATCCTCTCCTCGAGCAAAATACACCATAGAGCCTCCCCTCAAGCCTATAGAGCCCTTGAACAGCCTCCCCTTATTTAAGAGTCAACTCCCTTCTTTGGAGGCCTCGAACAAAGTACATCCTCTGTTTGACATTTGGGTCACTTTTTTACTACACCTTCAAAGCTCATAACTTCTTTTTCGACATTTGAGGATTCTATTGACATGACTAAGTTAAGGGCATGGCTTTGATACCATGTTAGGAATCATGACTCTCCACAATGGTATGATATTGTCCACTTTGAGCATAAGCTCTCATGGCTTTGTTTTTTGTTTCCCCAAAAGGCCTCATACCAGCGGAGATGTATTCCTTACTTATAAACTCATGGACTCCCTCCCAACATCCTCAACAATCCTCCCCTGAGGCCTATAGAGCCCTCGAACAACCTCCCCTTATTTAAGGCTCGACTCCTTTCTCTGAAGCCCTCGAACAAAATACACCATTTGTTCAACACTTGAGTCACTTTTTTACTATACCTTAGAAGCTCACAACTTCTTTGTTCGACATTTGAGCATCCTATTGCATAGCTAAGTTAAGAGCACGACTCTGATACCATGTTTGGAATCATGACTCTCCCCAATGATTTGATATTGTCCACTTTGAGCATAAGCTCAAAAAGGCCTCATACCAAAGGAGATAATGTTCCTTTCTTATAAACCCGGACTCCCTCCCAACAATCCTCAACAGTGTATACACACGAACCAGTAACTAGTAGAATAGTGAAAAGAAAATAGTGGGTACCTCCAACCCTCTCAATGCACCATAAACAGTAGGTGCCTGCAGAACCAGAAGATCAATATCAAGCCAAAGGATGATTAAACAGAACATACCCAGATGAACAGAAAGGCACAACCATTCTACCTCAATTGTGGCTTCCCCTATAATCGACTGCGCATCCTTCTTCGATACAAACAACGTATAGCTCTCATCCACGCCAAGTTGAAGCTGGAAAAACAAAAAAAGATGATAATCACCTCAGAAAAACCAATTAATTCAACAAGATTTCACCACTCCAGCTTACTTCCTCAGAATCCGAGTGAACAATAATCTTCAATTCGCTAATATCATAAACAAATGTCCTCCGTCTTCCCCAAATCTGCTCAAATATAGAAACCCCAGAAGTGTGCTTGAATATGATTCCTCTGTATCGATCAAACGCCGCTTTAACAATCGCAGAGTTGCCGCCATTGCCGGCGACGGCGAGAGAAAGCTGAGGATCGACGGAGAGAGTAGCATTTCCGGAAGTGAAATCCGACGGCAAGGGCCATAGATATGGAAGGGAATCGTTGGACCCAGATGGTGAATGAAGGGCGAGAGCTGATGGGATCAAAAGGGCAAAGAAAATGTGGAATTTGAACATGATTTGATTTACAAGTTTCGAGGAATTCGAGGATAAAAGTGAGCTGGGGTTGCGATGAACAAGAAGTCAAATGCTGTGGAATATTTGAGTTGACGAACCCAAATGATTGGTAGATTTGTTGACGGATAAATAACTTCCACCAAGTTAACTATTCCATGTCTTTTATTTACCTGTAAAATAAACTTCATTTAAAATATATAATAAATGTTTTATTTTACTTTTCACAATTTAATATTATTTAAATGTTTTCCGACCTCCTTAAAAATCTTGTTAAAAAATAATTTTTATTGTATTTTTAAAAATATTTATGGTAGAGATTTAGATTAAGTTGTGTTGTGAATTATATTTGAGTTGCTCTGATCACCAACCCAACTAACAAAAAAAAAAAAAATTTAGGTTGATTCAGAAGATTTTCACCCACTGCAACTCTAGCAAAAATGAGTGGATTATATTGAAATCTCGTCCAATATATATATTTTTTAATTTTAAAATAAAACTAAAAATATTCCCAAATAAAATAAAGTAAATGAATTTATAATATGCTTTGATCTTTATTTTCTTCCCATTTAATTACTTGTTATTTTCAATTGCTTTCCTTTTAATCAAAACAAAATTTATGATTGTGTTTTACAATAAAAGTACAAAAATATCCCTCAAAAGCTAAGTTTACAACAAAATAATAGAAATTTAATTACTTGTTTTCTAATGCAAATTATAGCTTTAATTATTGGAGTTCAAATATTTTTAAATTAAGGCCTTGGGCCATGAAAGTCTCTCGCTTGGGCCATGGGCCATGAAAGTCTCTCGCTTGGGCCATGGGCCTTATTGTGAGCGTTCCAAGATGTATGCTTTAGGTTGGCCCAATTGACCCAATGCTTTACATTGGCCCAATAGGCCCAATGCTTTAGTTCATATTTCAATAATTATTCTCCTAATTGTTTTTAATGAAAATTAGGTGGAAATTATCCTAAATTTGCGGAGATCAAATATTTTATAAGAAAATTTCCATTTTTTTAATGAATAATCTTTCATTTATTTTAATATGATTTATATTTAAAAAAATCATCCAACATTTTAACTCATTCAATAATATTTTATACGCGTTCTAATTTAATATTTAAAAACTCAAATTTTAATATTATAATATAAATGAAATGGAGACCGACAAGTTCCAACGACCTAGCTCGAATTAAATAAATATCTTTGTTGTCGATCATCCATAATCAATATATGGTTTTCCATCTAAATGTTACTAATTTTGGTTTAATTTAATGTCGTAATTTAAAACGTTCATTTAAATCTGAATTTGGAGCTAGCCAAACCCGACCAAAAAGGTAAACGGGTGTGGGACCAATAGAATATTTTAAATAATTAATTGATTTTGTACGTTTATTTTGGGCAACTGTTACACCAACATTAATAAAAGGATTCGAATCCTTATATATATTTTTTTAAATAATGTTTTTAGATTTATTTTTTTAATTTGAAATGTTAATTTTATTAAATTCCGTTCAACACGTGGCATTTTATCACATAGTTTTTAAAAATTATTATTATTTTTGCGCGTCACTTTACTGGTTCGTACGCTTAACTGAGTTAACCATAACAGTGAACAAACCGAACCGAACCTTCTATTTTGCCGCGATGCCCACAATTTCGCGTTAAATTTACCCATTTTTTTTTCATCTTCTTCCTCATCGCGATCCCTCCATTGTTACACTGCTCGCATTTTCGATCATAGCAGCAATGGTGCAGCCTGTTATTGCCCTTCAGAATGATGAGGAGAGCTCCCTATTGCTCCAGTCCGGCGCTAGCGACCTCTCATGGCGTTTGAACTTTGACGGCTTTCAGTTGTCTCCAGAGTATAAGGAGAAGAAACCTCCTCGTGCACTCCATCATTGCCTTGGGGTTTTGAGTAATTTCCTTCCACTTTTTTCCCTCTTTTTTTCCTCCTCTGCCTGATTGATGTTTGTTTTTCTTTTTTTGTTTCGATCCGTGCTTGTTTTGTCAATATCGTATTCGATGGTGTTGGTGCCTTGTTCTTTACTGGGAATATCCGTTTTCATGTCTTGGTTTGTTGTCTCTCTCTTTCTAATTTGTTTTTAGCGTAGCTGCCGATTATATTCGTTTAATTTTGTTTGTTTGTTTGTCAAGAGGATTTATTCTTCTGACACTTCGCCACTTCCTTTAATTTCTGTCCTATGATAGTTGGATTTCTCTTTTCGTCAAATTTTGTTTATCCTTCGCCGTATTATTTTCTTGTTGATTAAAGGGAAATTTTGATTCCGTTTGCTTTATTTTATGTATTTAATGAGCTATTGGTCTAGCCATTCTTTGGATGAATTTAAATTGGTGAGGAGGATATGCATTTCAATGTTTCTAAGGCCTGAACTGGAAGCTGGAGGATTATTGTTTTTGCTGCTATTGGATGTGGATGTTTGTGGTTGATTAATTCTTACAGTTGAGTAATCTTTTTTCATATTTAAGTTCTGAGATCCTGAGGTCTTGGTAGTGGAATGGAAAGTTGAGCAGTGGTTTCCACTTTCTGTTGCATTCATGGTCCTTGGTTTTGTTAAAATTTTAAGTTGCAAGTTTGTTCGTGCATACGCTTTTTTGGCTTTGTAAAAGCATGTATATGTCGTCATGTATCTGTTTGTATAGCTATTACTAGTTTGTATAATTTGTGATTAACAGATAGCATAGTTAGATATAAATTTGTGGAGGAAAAAAAATGTAAATCCATCTTATTCTTGACTTTTTCTTGATGAATTCAGGTCCTGAAGATTATGTAGCTGAGTACTACCAGCAGCAGGTTGAAATGCTTGAGGGATTTAATGAAATGGATGCCTTAGCCCATAGTGGTTATATTCCTGGATTGTCTAAGGTTAATATTGTTATGTACTTCTATGCTTTCTTAATGAAGGGGATAATCTTCACTGCTCAAAACCAAATTTTATTTTTGGTGGTTGCAGGAAGAACGTGAAGATTTAGCAAAGAGTGAAACCTTTGCAATAAGAATATCAAATGTTGCCAATATGGTTCTGTTTGCTGCTAAAGTCTATGCATCCATCAGAAGTGGTTCTCTAGCTATAATTGCATCCACATTGGATTCACTTCTTGATCTTTTATCTGGTTTCATCCTATGGTTCACTGCATTTTCCATGCAAACACCAAACCCGTACCAGTATCCAATTGGCAAAAGACGTATGCAGCCTTTGGTCAGTAATCGTGCTCCTTCCGCTTCTTTACTATTTGTCAGTATAAAAAAAAATGAACATACAGTTGTATGTTACCAAAAAATGAACATACAGTTGTATGTTACCATAAGCCCATCTGCTACTCCATGCAACCTCCTCTTATTTAAAGTCACAAAACTATTATTGATTTGGCATCGACTCTTAATATACCCTTATAGGTAGCTAACTGCCGTTAAAGACTCTCCTCAAGACTCCTTACATGTGAATTCCTTAGAAATCTTTTATTTTGTTTTTAGAAGGTCAAATCTGATCCTTTATTTTGCTTAACATCCGATTCTGCCGTTTGTTCATATTTTTCTAATGGATTATGGACTGCGGAACCTGGACTGCTTCTAAAGCTGTAGTTGTTTAAGAGCTATGGAATTTCACTTACTATGAGCATGAATAAAAAGATTTCAACTTGTCATGTACTTCAATTATTATGCAGTACCATGTTCAGTTCAATTTCTATAGTACTGTGATCAATTTCTAATTTATATGGCTTTCGAACGTCCCTCAGGCCTGTATTGCCTACTGGAAAGCAAAATATTTTCCACATTATAACGATCAATTAAATTTTAAACCTTATAGCATTATTTGGAAGAGCAGTTATTTTGTTAAATGTGTTCATACCATTTAAATCCGGTTGCAGTCAAAAGGTTCATTTTGGAAGGGGAGCAGACCTGTGGTAATGATTGTGCCTTATGGAGTTCATATAGTTGTTTGCTGCTGTTTCTCTGGATGGTTTAATGATGGATAATAGATGGTTGCTGGTGATTTAGTTACAATTTGATGTTAAATCTTATAGAATTTGAGTCATCTTGTGTTAGCTTTTCTCAATCCTATATCTGATACTCATGTCAGGAGTCTTACTGCAGTTGAAAGGTTGGTTTTTATTTTCTATAGGCTCAGTTGACTTCTCTTATCCACTTCTTTATATTGATACTGATACTTAGGACAGACTGCAAGGATGGAAGATCGGTAGTATATATGCCTTCCAGTTGTCAAAGGCCCATACTTTTCAATTTCTTAACTCTCAATTTGCAGAATTGTGAAGGAATTGTCTCTCAACAACAAAGAGGGTGGTTTGGGTATGAGGGGGGTTTAGTATGCTTTACTGGCCAATTGAGGTTGGAGGATACTTAGAATTTACTTCCGTTGTGAATCCTCTAAGCTAAGTACCACAAAATTCAAGCTTTATGGAAGAGAAAATGGGGTGAAAGCTTTGTGGGGCTGGATAATCATGTTTGAAGGGAGGAAAGTCCTGGAAGCTGATTTGGGATGGAGGGTGCATGATGGGATTTTTGGTGCAGTTGCCTGAGAATTGAGACAGTTCATCTACATTTGTATCGTTCCTTGTGAGTAGGGCCTACACCAGTAAAGTCATTAACAAGGGAGCAGTAGAATTCCCACTACCGCTTGCAGGCCAGCCAGGTCTTGAGTGCGGTTCGATTGGAAGGGAATTTAATTTGCGGAAGAACTCTTAATACCCGATCCAAGCACTTTTCAAGTTCTTTCTAACCCTAGTATTGCAGTGAAAAGGAGGTCGATCTATTTTGACCAAGCATAATATAGTAAGATGAGAGCAAAAGAGTATCTTTTGCACAGAGGACATAGAGGCTCATTTAGAGATTCTTTTTAGTATGTATGAGAGGTAGTCTAGATGGTTCTATATGGAATTTTAATCCATCTGGTAAATCCATTGTGAAGTCTCGTTATTTGTTTCTTTGGAATTGGAAAAGCATGCTTATTTTATGGAAAGGGGTCAGAGGATAAACCGGCAATTCTCGTTTGTACAAAAATTTGGGAAAGACATATTGAAGCTGCAGGACGTCTTTAGCAGTCAAATGAAATTTTAGGAAAAGGGGAACGGAACTGGAAGTTGTTGGTGCAACAACCCCAAGCCCACTGCCAGTAGATATTGTCCTCTTTGGGCTTTTCCTTTTGGCTTCCCTTCAAGGTTCTTAAAACGCCTCTGCTAGGGAGAGGTTTCCACATTCTTTGTTCCTCTCTCCAACCAATGTGGGATCTCACAATTCACCCCACTTCGGGGCTCAACGTTCTCGCTGGCACTCATTCCTTTTCTCCAATCGACGTGGGACCCCCCCAATCCACCCCCCTTGAAACCCAGCGTCCTTGCTAGCACACCTCCAATCGACGTGGGACCCCCCCTCCGGGGCTCAGCCTCCTCACTGGTATATTGCCCAGTGTCTGATTCTGATACCATTTGTAACAGCCCAAGCCTACCGCTTGCAGCTATTGTCCTCTTTGGGCTTTTCCTTTCAGGGTTCCTCTCAAGGTTTTTAAAACACCTCTGCCTGGGAGAGGTTTCCACACTCTTTGTTCCCCTCTCCAACTAACGTGGATCTCGCTCTTGGAATGTGCTAAACAATTTTGGTTTGTGAATCCGTCAGCAGTTGGAAATTTGGCACTTGGTAGATTGTGTCTGTTACTAGCTTTCTAAATCTAAATGAAGCCTCAACTTACACTACCCAATTGGATCTTGAAATCCATCAACCGATTAGCTTTTTAGCATACCTTTATTCATCCTGCAGAAGTAGGCATTCACGTCCAAGCTATGGCTCTCAATTCTTGAATGTGATCCAAGAGAACAAGAGCCCCAGATATCTTGGTATTGAGAATTTTGGACGTAGACAATGAAACCAACAATCTTTAAGGGAAGAGCTCAGCTTCCCGTCTGTTCATAGAGGCAGCTAGGGATGCAAATTCGAGGATGGCTAGGCTGCAATAAAGGATGCTCTGCATGCCGATGGCCAAACCATGCGTAAAGAACTCTTAAATTGTCTAGAGAACCAGAGGTGGGGGTATTCTGATTAGAGTGTAATCTGATTCCACCAGGCTGGTCCAGCACACTCAGAAGACAGCTAGCGCTAATGTGACAATCCTGGGCAATACCTCTGACATTGTGTCTCTTGGCACATCTTTTTTGAGATGTGATTGTTATATATATATATATATATATATTCACTCATACATATATTATAATTTATGCTTGACGATAGTTGAACAGATAAACCCACATTTAGCTAAAATGGGCATGCTGGTTCTTTATCCTTGTGGTTACCCCACCCCTTTTTGATCAATTAGTTTCTTTGAAAGATTGAAAGATTGAAAAATAAATAGAACTCTTGTTTTGCTGGATCTTTAGATTTTGAATCCTTTCCGTAGGCAAGTAGAATGAGGATTACATGAGGTCTCATGCATTCAAGAGAAAAAAATAATAATAATAAAGAACTACCATCCAAGTTAGGATTGTTCGCACCATTCTATCATTAATCAATGTTGGGTAGATTTTTTTTTTTTTAAAAGAAAAAAAAAAGAAAGAAAGAAACTTATCTATGATTATGGGCTATTGCTACTAGACGACTTATATTCTATTTTTTGTTCTAATGCAGGGTATTCTTGTTTTTGCCTCTGTCATGGCAACTCTTGGATTACAGATAATACTGGAGTCAATTCGAATTCTCTTATCAGGTGTAAGTAGTTAGAGAATCATCTCTCTTTTTCTCGTGAAATTCCCCAAGTTTTTCCCTCGAGCAGAACAGCTGTTTACCTAGATAGTTGATTTGGTTTTTGTTCCACACTGTTCAGAAGGTTTGATATCTATTTCCTTTATTTACGTTCTTGCTCTTTCCAGGATTCTGAGTTCAACTTTACAAGGGAGCAAGAGCTATGGATTGTGGGCATTATGCTTTCAGTTTCTCTTGTGAAACTACTCTTAGTCGTTTATTGCCGCTCTTTCACCAACGAGATTGTCAAAGCTTATGCACAAGATCATTTCTTTGATGTGATCACCAATGTAATTGGCCTTGTTGCTGCACTCCTTGCTAATTATATAGATGGCTGGATGGACCCTCTTGGAGCTATTATTGTGAGTTTCAGTTCTCTCTCAACATTATGTTTACTCCAACATCTTGAATGCAGTACTTACTGTTGTATGTACATTAGCACGCATATTTGCTGAATCCAAAACTCGCTTAATAGCATATTTGTTTCAGTGTGCATCTTGTTTATAAGATCTTAAACTTCTTATACATATATAACCCCCTGAGAATGGATTTTTCTGGATCACCATTAACCTTTACAAGTTGGGCATGTCGAAAATCTGTGAGTTTTGGTCGAAATATTATATATCCAGATTTGTAAAACTATTTCTTGTGCTTCATTTTATTTTCGAATAGTGTGAACTTTGTAGAAGTTGCTTATGTTTACTCTGAACTCTGAACTTCTGCAGCTGGCCTTATACACTATTCGCACCTGGTCGATGACGGTATTGGAAAACGTGAACTCCCTTGTTGGAAGATCAGCTGCCCCTGAGTATCTACAGAAGCTCACCTACCTATGTTGGAACCATCACAAGGCCATCAAGCATATCGATACAGTTCGAGCATATACATTTGGGTCACACTACTTTGTCGAGGTTGATATCGTTCTGCCAGGAGACATGCCTCTGGAAGAGGCACACGACATTGGTGAATCATTGCAAGAAAAGCTCGAGCTCCTGCCGGAGATTGAGAGGGCCTTTGTTCATCTCGATTACGAGTACAAGCATAAACCAGAGCATGCACAGACACACTCTTAGAACAAGGCAAACACGGTACTCTCTTCACTCTACATTCCACCTGATCTATGTGGTGAAGTGTAGAGATCGAGTTTGAGCTTGTAAATTTGCCTTAATTCTATCTGAATGGTGTGGGATTTCTTTGGTAATCTTAGAAGAAAATAGAGCAAAAAATGAGCTTGTTCGTTCTTTTTGTCAATCGAAGAAAGTGTATAAAAACCGAAAACTCGGAAGCTAGTTTCAGAAATTTTTTGTCAAGAACCATCGTATATTGCTTCGAAAATCGAAAGCATATGAATCTAAATGATGTAGCGAGTATGGATTTTATTTTTCTAACCTGATGCTTGGATTTGGTAACTTGTGTATTTATTATTTATTTTTGTATTTTTAAATGCATTATTGAAATTTTAAAAGTTCTAAAATATTTTTTATGATATGATCGAACTTTATGATTTATAGAAATTGATCATATTAAGGACATATTAATGTTCCTTGTGAATGCATGATTTTGTTTGAAATTAATGTATCTTTTCTTGTATGTCAGAAAACATTGTCAGATTTTGTGCCATGATTTGAAGACAATTGACAAAATAGCCACCCAAAAAGATGAAAAGAAATATGTCCCAATAAGAATGTCGTGTCCATTTGTTGTGATTAACCTCTTTATTTTCAAAATCTTTGTTATAAAAATATAATATCTTTTTAAATGTATTTACACGTTTTAAATGTCAAGAAGATTTCAACTTTATTAAAAAAATAAAATAAAATAAATAAATCTTGTCAATGAATTTTAAATATATTAAAAAAAATAAAAAATAAAAAATATTATATTTTTGTCAAGTTAAGAATTTAAATATATTAAAAAATAAAAAATAAAAAACAAACTACTTCAATAAGAAGAGACAAAAAAAAATATAATATCAAATGGGACCGTTTTAATTTTTTTTCTACTTTTGTCAATGAATTTTATATTAACAAAGACTTTTTTATTAATTTTTTTTGTCATTTTCTGGTTTTTTATTCACGCATTTACCATACATATAATTTAGACAATTCTAAACGTCAATATCTTGATTAGATTTTTTTTTTTCAATTCAACTACTTTTGTCTTATTGTCGTTAATTTCACGATTTTAAAATGTCTACTAGGGAGAAATTTCCATACATTTATAAGAAATGTTTCGTTCTCCTCTTCAAATGACGCGAGATCATACAATTCATCTTCTTTAGAGGCTCAGTGTCCTCATTGACACATCGTCCAATGGCTGAGTGGACTTGAGCTGTAACATTAAATGTCTAACTTAACCAATTCAATTGGTCAAACGTCTCATTCACTAATTGAAGCCGACCCTAATTTAAAAATAAGTTAAGTTTTACATTCGAATATTAACATAATGTCATATTTTAAAAATAATTATTGAAAATAATGACAAAATAGAAAGAAAAAAATGTTGCATCAGTGGTTGCGTGGGCAACTCCAACACCCCATCCATTATCCCCTGGGCCCCACCTTCTACTCTCAAATTTTCTTCTAATTACTCTTCGGTCCACATCTGAAAGTTCCCTTCGATTTTGACCCCTATCCTAATTTTTTTTTGCATTATTTTCCTGCAAATTAAATGGAAAATAAGTGATAATATTACTTGTAATTTTATTTATTTTTATGTTAAATTACTTATTTATAATCTATAGTTTATAAGTATTAAAAAATTTAGTATTATATGGGTGATTGCTGAGTAAATCAAAGGTATATGAATAAATCGAGATCAATTTCGAATAAAAGTCGTCCTTTTATGCTGTCGTTTTAATTATTCAAGACACTTACGGATCTTAGCTAACAAACAAGCAAGAACATGATCAACTCGTAAGAATAAGAAGAATACTTAGATTAATGAAAATTGCACTAAAAATCGATGCTTCACAAATTGAAAGTTGAACTCGAACCGTAAATGTGAACTCTAGTCGTTGAAGAATCCCACAGAGACGAGACATTATGAACGAAAAACATGAGCACACGAGTTTCATGTTTGAACAAGGGTTACCGAACATGACGTTATTATGTGATTTTTCGTAGTATCGAGACGCTTTAATATATCGACGCTAAAAATTAAATAAAAAATAATTATCTTAATTATCTACTAGGATATATATTGATGGACACGTAGGTTTACCCGTAGGATTCACATCGCGTGGGCCCAAGCGATCACGTGGTAAGGAGGAGGCTTTCTCCAGTTCCAAAACAAGACAAATGATTGGTCATTCACGAATCCCATTCAATCCCCTCCCCACCAATTATCACCCAAAGCCCACGTGGTCGGCTACTACTGGCTGGCCCACACCGTCGTCATATTTCATTGCCATCCATTGCTGTCACGTTATCAAAACCCTTTTCACCTATTGAATTCTTCCCCTTCTTCTATTCTATTTATACACAAATTTTCTTAAAACAATTGATCCCATAAGCTCTTCACAACAAATATAATGGCTGATTCTTCTGCTGCTTACATTCATATGGTAAGTTGGTAACCCTTTCCTTTCATATTTTTCTCGTAAAATCTCATCCGTTCGTTCCGATCGATCGATAATGTGTAAAAACGTTCCTCTCGCTGATAATAGGTGCAACGCTTGATTGAAATGTGTTTGATCTTCCGTATGAATAAAGAAGAGTGCATGGAAGCTGTTTCTAAACACGCCAATATCAACCCTGTAATCACCTCTACTGGTACTGGTTCGTTGACGTTTTTAATTAATCCGCTCTTCTTCCACTATGATTCACCTCACCGGTATCTCTTTTCTTTCAGTGTGGAAGGAATTAGAGAAAGAAAATAGAGAGTTCTTTGAAGCTTATTCGGAGTCTCGAACCATAGACGATAGAATATTAGCTGAAGAAGAGACAAGACGGTTGATCCAAAGGATGATGTCCAAACAAGATACCGATAACTAGCAAATTCTATATGCGTGCATGCACCGATTACCTAGATAGCATGAGACGAGTTACATTGTTCATATCCAATTGAAATATGTTATGTGGCCATCTTGTCAAAAAATAAGGGTCATTATGTAGTTTACTCGTACTCGATATGATATATATTTACAATGAATTATTTTTTATTTTTTTGGGTAAATTTTGTAGGGTAATTGAGATGGTGACATAAGACTCTTCTCCTATCGTCCCTTGTTGATTGAAAATACAAATAACTTAACTCATTCTTTGTCTTTAATATTTGATGTTCACACAACTTTAGAGACATATAAATGAAGCAAAATAACAGAGGGACAAGTAGGCGCTTTCTAGCCATCCAAATCACGAGCTTTTCTCTAGCACTATCCAGTGTGTGTTTTACGGTCTAAACTTCCCGACTATCATATTTAGGTTCTATTTGATAACGATATATTGTTTTACCTTGCTTTGAAACTGAAAATAAAAAAATATAGGTCTCTTATTTTTTGGGATTCGAGACGATGAATAATCAAATTGGAATAAAAATGTTTTTTTTTTTTGTGTATATCAAAAATCAAAAATAATTATTTATTGATGTTATTTACCATAATTTGTTAACATATTATAATTACTAAAACGCCCGGTGTCGGGCTTTGATATCATTGTCATAACCCAAGCCTCAACTAGCAAATATTGTCCGTTTTGGTTCGTTATGTATAGCCATCAGCTTCATGGTTTTAAAATGTGTATGCTAAAGAAGTTTTCACACTCTTATAAGAAATGCTACATTCCTCTCTCCAACCGATGTGGGGATCTCACAATCCACCCCCTTGGGACCAGAGTCCTCTTTGTCACACCATTCAGTGTTTGGCTCTTATACCATTGTAATAACTCAAGCCTACCCCTAGCCGATATTGTCCACTTTGGCTCATTATATATTGAACACGTCTGTTAGAGAGAGGTTTCCACACCCTTATAAGGAATGCTTTGTTCCTCTCCTCAACTGATGTGAGATCTCACAATCTACCCCCTTAGGAGCCCAATCTCCTCGTTAGCAGTCTAGCTCTGATACCATTGTAACAGTCCAAGCCATCCACCTATATATATTGTCCACTTTGGTTCGTTACGTATCACCGTCAGTTTCATGGTTTTAAAACGCGTATGCTATGGAGAGGTTTCCACACCCTTATAAGAAATGTTTCGTTTCCCTCTCTAACCGAGATCTCACACTAACCCAATTATACATGATTTCACCAACCAAAGCTCACCAAAATGGTGCTGGTGCTTCAAGTAGACAAGAACAATCACTACGGAACATATAAGAAAAACAGATGTGAGCATTAGTAAACGGATGAACAGAAGAAGAAACACAGCAATTCCTAGACACGGGCACTGATGAATATACACAGTTTTATTGGCGGCATAAGAAACTGGCAATCAGTCCCATACTCAGGATCATGCAGCATTCACCTTGGCCTCCCAACCCAGAATTACATGTTCCGGGGCAGCCTTCGTCTTCACGAACGATTCTCGAGCGAAAAGCAACTACAAAATCAACAGTCCAACCAACAAAAATTGATCACAGACTATCATATTCCCCAAGCTTCCCTCTTCCCACACCTTCTACTATGATTGAACTATATCGATCCTGTTTGTTTCCAGTTCCAAGAAACTAGACGAACTCGTGTCGACACTCGTCGGGTTATATTTGAGTTGTAAGTTCATCCTAGGATTCTCTACACACACGACACGACAACACGACATGTACCTTTTTGTATGCAGATAAACAGGCTAAGTTTTGGGGGACATGAAAGTTCTTGAAATGGGCAAGAGCAATATCAAGATGGTACAACTTCGGTGCCAGACTCAAATCAACAGCACTTACCTTCGCTCCAGCGACATAAGGACCCTGCCACCATGAGACATAAGAGCTAAATCATGAACACTTTGAACTAGTTTATGATATAGTTTACACACACATACATAAGCCATGAGATGCTTGTCCAATGCCTTCAGCTCTCTAAGCAAAGCCTGCTCTGAACAATCATTCGGGTCCTTGCTCCTCAAGAATTTCCCAAAAGCAGGGCCTATTTTTGATCCTCTGGGAGCCAAAGTAAAGAGAGGACAATAGTATCAGAACCAAATCGTATAGCTCAAGCCCATCACTAATAGATATCGTCATCTTTGGACTTCCCTTCAAGGTTTTAAAATACGTCTACTAGAGAGAGGTTCACACCCTTGTAAGGAATGAAACGGTGAGGCTAACGACAATACGTAATGGGCCAAAGCGGACAATATCTACTAGCAGTGGGCGTTACACCAAACCACCAAAAGAGGAGAAGGCTTACACAGAAGAAAATTGAGGGGGAGTAAGAAGAGAAGGGTTTGGAAACTTGTCCTCAAGAATCCTCACAATGACATCAGAATCAGGAACCCATTGACGATCAATCTTCGCCACCGGCACCTTCCCTTCTGGGCTAGCTCCCAAGAACCTGTCGAAACAATGAACAATCCACACAACCCCATTTGCTTTAAACCCCTCTTTTTCTTATAAAACAAATGTAATCGAGAAATTACCAACAGGGTTTATCGGATAAATTGATGAGATGCAATATGTAAGGAACTTTCTTCTCCTCCAAAGTTAAGAGAACCCTCTGAGTGAAAGGACCTGCAAGAAAGAAAAAAATTGAAACAGAAAAACTCCAAGTTTTTGCTGAGGAGATGAAATGGAAAGAAGAACATACAGTCTCCGATGACATTGAGTGCACCAACGGCAGCCTTGACAGCAACTTCAATGGCCATTTTCTGATCGAGGGGGTAGGAATTTGAGTACAAATTGAAGTTTTGTGGTCTGTATTCGGGGAAATTTAAGAAAGATGATAACAATGTACAGAAGAACATTCAGCCAGGAATTTGATACCTCGAGACATTTCAAAGCCTTTTTTCCGAGTCTTCTGACATTGATTGATTCATGGGGTTTCGAATATGATCCGAAATTTTCCATATTCATCAACCTAATCACTGATGGGTTCACGAAAAAGTAGAAAAAAGGGAGATCGCTGTAGCTCGTCTGAAGTTGTTTCAGCTCAACAAGTCCAACCTGTGTCGGAATCTCTCCAGCCTCTGCTCGTAAAATTATAGTTTTATTTGAATAGTTCGAAAAATCGAGTTAACCCAGAATAGCTTGTTCCTGAAACTTCTCCATTTTGATATGAATCAATCAATTCCGGTCTTGTTTTTTCTTAAATTGATACAAATGATTTTGAATCAATACTTAATTGTTGAACCTTTTCGGTTCAGTTTTGGGTTTGATCTCATATCATTTGAGTGAGAATCGGAGTATTAGCATCATTTTGTGAAGTCCTCTACGGCTTAAAGTAAAAATTTCACTAACCAAAGCTCTCCCAGAATGGTGCAGCTGTAACTGTAAGTTTCTAGTCGACGGAAGAATAATCAATATGCAAATGAGAAGAAGAAACAGAGTTATTCCTAAACATAGACATAGACACTCTTAATGATGAGGTATGGGACATAGCAACGACAGTTCCAAGCTTAGGATCATAAACTCAGGTCGAAAACATCAGAGCTCATGCAGCATTCACTTTGGCCTCCCAACCAGAAATTACATGTTCTGGGGCAGCCTTCGTCTTCACAAACGATTCTCGAGCGAAAAGCAACTGCAAAATCAGCAATCCAACCAATAACAAATGATCAAAGCATATCATATAATGTATCTATCCATTGTACGCTTCATTGTGTTTGAACACACAGTGATCCTGACCATTTCAAACTCCAAGAAACCAGATAAACTCGCATTCCACTCATCAGGGTTAGATTCCATTTGTGCATAACAAACTAGTTTAGTGGGAGTAGTTACATTGAATTTTTCATCTACGCTTAACCCTGAATAAAGTATACCATAGAGTCTCCCCTTGAGGCCTCCTTCCTTGGAGCTCTCGAACAGCCTCCCCTTAATCGAGACTCGAATCCTTCTCTGGAGCCCTCGAAAAAAGTACACCCTTTGTTCGACACTTGAGTCACCTTTGACTACACATTCGAGACTCACCACTTCTTTGTTCGACACTTGAGGATTCTATTAGCATGGCTAAGCTAATAGCATGCCTCTGATACCATGTTAGGAATCACGACTCTCCACAACGATATGATATTGTCCACTTTGAGCATAAACCCTCATGGTTTTGCTTTAATTTCTCCAAAATGTCTCATACCAATAGAGATAGTGTTCCTTACTTATAAACTCATGATATTCCTCTTAATTAACCAATGCGGAGTACTACTCTCAATGATCCTCAACATAAGCTTGATGCTAGTTTATAAAAATCAAATTGAATTATAAATCACAAACTATATAACGTCTCTGCAACGACATCGTACCTCTTTGTATTTGGATAAACTGGTTAAGTTTTCAGGGAAAATCCACTTCTTGAAATGGCCAAGTGCGACATCAAGATGGTAAAGCTTCGGTGCCAGACTCAAATCAACGGCGGTAACCTTTTCTCCAGCAACATAAGGACCCTGGTATCATATAGCATTGCCAAATATGAAATGAGTAAAATCATGAACTCTGCAATATAGTTGTTCTAAATATTAGACATGCATACATGAGCCTTGAGATGCTCGTTCAACGCCTTCAATTCTTCAAGCAAAGCCTGCTCCGAACCATCGTTCGGGTCCTTACTCTTCAAGAATTTTACAAAAGCACCACTTATCTTTGATCCCCTATGAGCCAAAGTAAAGAGATCTGAATTATTGAAATTGTTACTCAACAAAAAGTGGATGGAAAGTAAACAAGGCCCAAGCTTCATATGTTAAAAGAAATATAATCAGCCATGGAACGAGGAATAAATCAAACCAAAAAAGTAAAAGCCTTACACAGAAGAAAATTCAGGTGGAGTCGCAAGAAAAGGCTCGGGATACTTCTCCTCAAGAATCCCGACAATGACATCGGAGTCGGGAACCCATTTGTCGTCAATCTTGGCCACCGGCACCTTCCCTTCTGGGCTCACTTCCAAGAACCTGCCAAAACCATTAACAGTCCACACAACCCCATTTGCTTAAAGTTAAAACCCTCTTTGGAACTAAAATACAAGCCAAGTTTCGAGATATTACCAACTGGGTTTGTCGGATAAATCGATGAGATGCCATTTGTAAGGAACTTTCTTCTCCTCCAAAGTCAAAAGAACCCTCTGAGCGAAAGGGCCTGCAAGAAAGGAAAAAATCACCCAAAAGCAAAACAAATTTTTGATGAGAAGATGAAAGGGAAAGAAGAACATACAATCTCCAATAACATCGAGTGCACCAACAGCAGCCTTGACAGCAACCTCAATGGCCTAGCAACGACAGTCCAACGCTTAAGATTATAACACCAATAATTTCATAACTTGGGATTAAAACATCTCCTGGTACATGCAGCATTCACCTTGGGCTCACTATCAGAAACTACATGTTCTGCGACAGCATTCGCCTTGGGCTCACTATCTGAAATTACAGGTTCTGCGGCAGCATTCACCTTGGGCTCACTATCAGAAATTACAGGTTCTGCAGCAGCATTCACCTTGGGCTCCCAACCAGAAATTACGTGTTCTGGGGCAGCCTTTGTCTTCATGAAAGATTCTCGAGCGAAAAGCAGCTGCAAGATCAATCCAAACAACAACAATTGACCAGAATAATATTGTCCATCCATTGTATAATTCTCCACACACTAAGCTGCTCCCCTCCTGTCCATTCTGTTCTTCCTATTTTCTTACTGTTTAAAACACGCTTCTTTATTTGCTCGGTCTAAGACAAATACTGATCCCAATAATTTTCAACACCAAGAAACTAGATGAACTCGCGTACCCACTCGTCACTTTTAAATTTGACCTATGCATACCAAACTAAGTTTAGTGGAGATTAGTTACATTGAATCTGGCTGTCTGCGCTTAAACGAAGCACATAGTTTATCCTAGGATTCTCTATAGGTCATACATACACGCCATTACCCCAGGTTCGAGTTTACTTGAGCTTGAAAGCAACCAGCACACAATAGATTTCAAACTGCAGGTGATCTAAGAAGCTAGCAAAGCCTAAGCACAGAGAAGGCAAAACTATATAACATCAGGCCTACATCATACCTCTTTGTATTTGGATAAACTGTTCAAGTTTACAGGGAATATCCACTTCTTGAAATGGCCAAGAGCAATATCGAGATTGTACAACTTTGGTGCCAGACTCAAATCAACAGCAGTGACCTTCTCTCCAGCAACATAAGGACCCTGGAACCGCATGGCATAGCCGAAAATGAGGAGTAAAATCATAAATGCTTTAATATAGTTGTTTGATATACTCAACACACATACATGAGCCTTAAGATGCTCATCCAACGCCTTCAACTCTTCAAGCAAAGCCAGCTCCGAACCATCATTCGGGTCCTTGCTCTTCAACATTTTCACGAAAGCACCATTTGTCTTTGATCCCCTATGAGCCAAATTATGATTCAAATGCTTGCTTCGTGGATTATAAGGTAGTGAAACGAGAAATTGTACAGTTCAGAAATAGTGTCATGATTTTAATTCTTCAACCAAACCAGTTACAGATTAAGTTGTCTTAATCTGGATTAGTACTTCTAATCTGAATTGTTGAAAACATTACTGAACAAAAGAAACATACTAAGACATGGAACTAGGACTAAATCAAATGGAAAAAGGCCTTACACAGAAGAAAATTCAGGGGGAGTAACAAGAGAAGGCTCAGGGTACTTCTCCTCAAGAATCCCCACAATGACATCAGAATCAGATACCCATTTGTCATCAAACTTCACCACAGGCACCTTCCCTTCTGGGCTCACTTCCAGAAACCTGCCAAAATCATTAACAATCAACACAACCCCATTTGCTTCAAATTTAGCCAAATTTCGAGAAATTACCAAATGGGTTTATCGGATAAATTGATGAGATGCAGTTTGTAAGGAACTTTCTTCTCCTCTAAAGTTAAGAGAACCCTCTGAGAGAAAGGACCTGCAAGAAAAGGGAAAAAAACGATACCCACTCCCAAAATTGAAACAAAAAAAACTCCAGTAAGTCTTTGCTGAGAAGATGACAGGGAAAGAAGAACATACAGTCTCCAATAACATTGGGTGCACCAACGGCAGCCTTGACAGCAACTTCAATGGCCATTTTCTGATCGATGGGGCAACTGGGGAACTTCGAAAGTGGGAATTACAGAAGAAACTGATGATATGAATGGCGAGCGAATGCGGGAATTTGTGTAAAAATTGCAGCCGTGTGCTCTCAATTTCCATGGCGGATCGAGGAAATTATAGGATGAGGATAAGAAGGTACAGAACATCCAGCCAGGAACTCGGTGTCTCGAGAGATTTCAAAGCATTTCTTCGGAGACTTCTGGCATTGATCGATAAGATGGAAGGATTCTTTCCCAAGAAAAAGTACCTTTAAAGAGTTTCGATTCCGAATATGATCCGAAATTCGCCCATCTTCATAGATCACTGGAGCTAGCGCTCATCTGAAGCCCGCGTCTCTGTTTTTTGTTTTCTTTTTTCCTTTTTCTACCTTTATTTCATAGATTTTGTAATTTTTATCGTATATTTCTTTCTTATTAATCCAAGCCCTAATTTTAATGTAAAAATCTCTATGCATTCATTAACTTTATTATTAAAAAAATTTACAAAAAGTATATTATTATATATATATATAAATAAGCCGATTAAATTACTATTTAAATAATTTAAAATATAATACCTATTTAGAACGAGTCAAATGTATGGATCAAGCCAAATATTAATAGAATTTTTTTTTTCCCTAAAGAATATTAATAAAGGAATACTCGTAAAAAGTGTTAAATTTCTAAAGGTAATTTTTGTCAACCATTCTATTTATATTTGTATATTTATTCTTTATACTTATAAGAACATAGTAGAAATTGATGGGAATTCAAGTCCACCGCTAATAAATAATGTCCACTTTAGTTCATCGCACATCATTGTCAACCTCCGAGTTTTAAATGCATTTATTTTATTGAGGCATATATGAAAGTACACTAGTTCTGGAAACAAGGGAAAATAGCAAACACATAACCATTCTCAAGATTAAACTAAACCCCCAATGGTTTCATAACTTGGGGTGAACACTTATCTTGATTCATTTAGGATTCACCTTGGGCTCCCATCCAGCAATCACATATTTCGGCTCGGCCTTCGTCTTCACGAAGGATTCTCGAGCGAAAAGCAACTGCAAAAGCAACAACTAGATGAACTCACATCCCACGAGCTATGTAACGTTTGTGCAACGACATCGTACCTCTTTGTAGGCGATTAAGCTGGCTAACTCTTTGGGGATTGACCAATTCTTGAAATGGCTAAGAGCAACGTCAAGATGGTATAACTTTGGTGCAAGACTCAAGTCGACAGCAGTTACCTTGTCTCCAGCAACATAGGGACCCTGGCACCATGTGGGATTGCATCAAGTGAGGAGTGAAATCATGAACACTTTTAAATAATTGTTATATGTATCAGACATGCATACATGAGCCTTGAGATGCTCGTCGAATGCCTTCAACTCTTCAAGGAGAGCCTGCTCTGAACCATCATTTGCATCCTTGCTCTTCAAGAATTTTACAAATGCATCAAATATCTTTGATCCCCTGTGACCCAAAGCAAAGAGAATTATAATGTAGCCGCTCAAGCTCACCACTAGCAGATATTGTTCTTTTTGGGTTTACCTTTCTAGCCTTCATCTCAAGGTTTTAAAACGTGTCTGGTAGAGAGAGGTTTCCACACATTTGTAAGAAATGCTTGGGAATAATGTGGGATCTCACAATCCAACCCCCTTGGACACTGGCACACCGCTCGGTGTCTGACTCTGATACCATTTGTAACAACCCAAGCCCACCCCTAACCAATATTTTCCTCTTTGGACTTTCTCTTTTAGTCTTTCCCTCGAAGTTTTAAAACGTGTTTATTAGGAAGAGGTTTCCACACCCTTGTAAGGAATGTTTCAAGCTCCTCTCGAGCTAACGTGGGATCTCACAATCCACCCCCCTTGGAGCCCAACGTTCTTACTAGCAAACCGCGCTCAGTGTCTGACTCTGATATCATTTGTAACAACCCAAGCCCACCACTAGCAGATATTGTCCTCTTTGAACTTTCCCTTATGGACTTTCTCTCAAGGTTTTATAACACGTCTGTTGAAGAAAAGTTTTCACACCTAGTTCTCCTCTCTATCCAATGTGGGACCTCACACTGTATTAAGTTGTTGTCAAAGCCAGTTAAAGATTAAAAGTACAAACTTTAACCCGTTACGTATCACCATCAGTCTCACGGTTTCAAAATGCGTTTACTAGGAGAGTTTTCTACACCCTTATAAGAAATCTTTCGTTCTCCTCTCCAACCAAGGTGGGATCTCACAATCCACCCGCTTAGGGTCCTAACATCCTTGTTGGCACACTGCTCGGTGTCCGACTCTGATACCATTAGTAACAACTCAAGGCCTCTATTAGCAGATATTGTCCGCTTTAGTCCATTACATATCACTATTAGCCTCACAGCTTTAAAACGCCTCTACTCGAAGAGGTTTCTACACTTTTACAATAAGTATTTCGTTTCGTTCTCCAATCATTCGATCTCACATTTTCTCTTAAAAAGAAGCAGCTACTTGACAGTCATACTCCATACCAGAGAAAAAAAACATGGCAATCATAATCAGAAGACAAAATCAGCTGCAACAGAACCAAAAAATGGACACATCACAGAAACACAGACAAGTGGGTTATGATCACCCCCAACACAACAAGCACTATCAAAATTCAACAAATCTGAACCGTTGAAACCATCCGTTATCATCAAAGCCCGACAAACAGCAAACACAACACACAGAAGCCATAGGTTCCACTCAGACATAGAACAAAGGATCAAAACGAAGAAAAGGTTAAGAAAAGCCTTACACAGAAGAAAGTTCAGGAGGAGTAACAAGCGAAGGCTCAGGGTACTTCTCCTCAAGAATCCCCACAATGACATCAGAATCAGATACCCATTTGTCATCAAACTTCACCACCGGCACCTTCCCTCCGGGGCTCACTTCCAAGAACCTACCAAAATCATTAACAATCAACACAACCCCCTATGAAACCAAACTGAAGCCAAGTTTCAAGATATTACCAACTGGGTTTGTCGGATAAATTAATGAGATGCACCTCGTAGCAAAGTTTCTTCTCCTCCAAAGTTAACAGGACCCGATGGCTGAAAGGGCCTACAATACCCCCAAAAACAAACAACCCCTAATCGCAAAATTGACACAAAAAACTCGAACAAAATTGTAAAGATGAAAGGGGAAGAAGAAGAAGAACATACAGTCCCCAATAAGATCGGGCGCACCCACGGCAGCCTTGACCGCAGCTTCGAGGGCCATTTTCAGATCAAGTGGGCGGCAGATGGGGAACGTTCAATGTTCGATGTTGGATGCTCGCGGCGATTATGAAAACCGTGGGTATATATCGAAATTATGGGTCCTTAGCAGTGGTGGGTGAATTATTGAATGGGGACGGAAAGGTCCAGAACATTCAGACTCGGATTTGGTATCCCGAGGGGTCTTTTTCTTTATATATCCCAAGAGATTTTAGTCCTTAGAACTTTCCTGACACACATAAACCAATAATTCAAAAAAAAAAATTAAAATATTTCATCTTTTCTCTTATACTTTTACTAAGTCCCTCTAAATTCAATGGGTTTGAGAATCAAATTTTCGTTAATTATTATTATTATTGTCTCAATCAACAAATTAAATATGACAAAAATCGCAAATCTTTTTTAATAAAAATATTGATAGTGTGTTTATATATATCTAAATTAATTGGAATACATTTATTTAAGAGTGGTTGATAATTTTATTTATTTATAATTTAATCTATACCACATTTGGTTTATAAAGTTCAATTTTTTTTTTAATATTTATATTTTTAATATATTTTCATAGTGGTTATATTTAATCATATTTTTTAAACCATAAATTGTGAGCCACTCGTTTCTTTATAAATATCAACATATATGGTAGACATCTTACGAGTGGGATATTTTATTCCATCGAGTAAGGTCAAAAGAAAAATATTAAATTTTTTTTTAAATGTCAGACGGGTTTTCTTTTCCTTTACTTTAAATAATATTTTTTTAATTGATAAATAGTAAAAATGATAAAGGTGGAAATTCACGACCATGAAAGATTTGAACGTTTCATTGTATTGTTTGAGATAATATTATCCAAAATAAACATTACTTTCATGCGCATGTCCTATGTATGGCACGAGACATTTGTCCACATCTTCAAAAAGTTTGATTCTTTTCGTTTCGTTTTATTTTTTTCAATAATTTTTATTGGACCCATTTTACTCTAAATTTAATATGCTTTTTTTTTTTTATTGACAAATATAACAAATATATTCTAAATTTTTAATTTTAAAATATTCTTTTTGTAGATATTAAAATTATTTGTGCTTTCAAAATTCCCCACCGAACACAGATATTGTTTTTTAATTAGACATGAAATATTCGTTTCATTTACGTTTTTGTTATTTTTGGATATTTATAATTCGAGGGATAAATCCCAACGGATTTCAAATCAGTTACTCTAACTGTAATGGTCTTATTTAAAGATAATTAACAAATTTTTATTTTCTTTTATTTTCTAAATTTTTAAATGCATTTATTTAAAAAAAATCAAATAAATTGCGACCAAAATTTAAATACATTGCAACAATAATTCATTCGACTGTAAGCCACGTTTTGATTTTCGTGGTCGGAAGCTTTAGTGACGTTTTGGCCTATACTGTGGCTGAAGGTTAATAGCGACATTTTGGCCCTATAATATTTACTGTTTTTTTCCACTAAGTTTCTTAATTTTAATTAATTAAAATTAGTTTAATCAATTTAATCCACACTCGAAAAGTGAATTATGTGAGATCTCAGGTCGATTGGAGAGAGAACGAAACATTCATCATAAAGATACATATTGCAAGGCTGAAGGTGATACGTAACAGATCAAAACAGACAATATTTGCTAGTGTTAGGTTACGTTGTTACAATTGGTATCAGAGTCAGATGCATTGTGGTGTGTCCAGTGAGGACGTTGGACTCTCAAACGGGTGGACTGTGAGATCTCACAATTGAAGAGTAAAAATAAAACTCTACCCTAAGAGATCCCACCTCAGTTCGAGAGAGGAAATAAAATCTTGAGGCCTTTGTAACATCCCAAGCCCATCACTAATATATATCGTCAGTTTTGGCTCGTTACGTATTGTCGTTGATCTCACGTTTTTTAAAACACGTCTACTAGGGAGAGATTTTCACACTCTCATAAAAGAATGTTTTGTTTCATTTTCTAATCAAGGTAGGATTTCACAATAAAAACCCTCAAGGAGGTGGATTGTGAGATGGAACGGTTAGAGATGGGAAATAAAACCATACCCTAAAAGAACCCACATTAATTGGAAAGAGAAAATAAAACCTTAAAGTTGATGACGATAAGCAGTGGATTAAAGTACTATAAAACGTCAAGCTTAAGTACATGAATATTTAAATTTTTAAAACTAGCACAATATATATAAACACAAACCCGAACCTAAAATCGAACCCGAACCCAAACTATTATCAAGAGAGATAAACACTGAAATGAATAAGAGTATCCACACCATCTGTGGTATGTTGATCTTCTTGATGATGAATCGTCTCCACCGTCGCATACCCTCTTGCGTTCTCATACTTTCCCGTTCCTCCCACCACCGCAATCGGCGACTCTCCCGTCGCCGTCCGGTGAACTCCGAAGAAGCTTATACTATCCTCAACCACATGCTCATGTCCGCCGCCGTGAAACAACGCCGTCAGAGCCACTGTCTGGCTGGTCCCATCCAATGAGCTGGCCAAGTAAAACCCCTGAGCTCGACCCATCACAGCCGAGCCGAGCTCGTGGCTTTCGGTCAGCTCGTCGTCGACCACTGTGATGGATCCGAACATGAGCTGCTGAAGGGTGACTCGAGAAGGGAGCTGGCCGGCAGTGACGAAGGGTTGGTTGCTGTCATCGGCGTTAAGAATGCCGTTGTTGGCGCTGTTTTGAAGGAGCAAGTTGTTGCCTTGGGTGGCGCCGTTGAAGCCGGCGAGGAAAGGGAGGTTGTTGTTGTTGTTGATGATGTTTTTAAGGTTGTCGTTGTTGAGTAAAGGGAGTGTTCCTTGGATTGGGAAGAAGTTGTCGTTGGGCTTTGAGAACGCGATGCCACTTCCGTCGGAGTTGGCAATGATTCCGGTCACTACTCTGGCTGATGGATGGGAGCCTCCCAGGATGTCATGCATGTAAAATGAAATTGGTCCATCGGTGCCCTTCGCCGCCGTTGGAAGAGGCCCAGTTGGAGTGGTTGGGGTTGTATTGTCGTCGTCTTCCTCCTCGTTGGTGGTGGTTGGAGCTGGAGTGATTGCCGGAATCTGGCTGCCGGAGGTCGACGGTTGTGTGGTTGTTCCGACCTAGTAATGATTTATGGTCAATAATAATTGAATTTAGTTAATAAAACCTCGCAAATAATCTAATCTAATATGATAAAACTACTAAATCATTTCGGCTATTTAAAAAAGTTATATTAAATAATAAAAATTAATTTTAACGTAAGATTAAATTTTAATTATAGATACCAATCTTTTTATTAAAATATAAACAATAAACTCAAGTAAAATATTTATTTATAAAGAATAAAAGATTAATTTTGAGAAATATAATAATAATTCTAAAATTAAATAGTTATTGGATGAATATTTGATATATAATGGTATAACCGAAAAGTATATTTTTTAAGAACAATTCATAAATTTTTTATTTATTTAAACTCTCCATCTTCATAAATCAACAATTCAATCTATAAAATTTTTATTTATTTAAATCGAAAAATTCATTAACCAACCAAATTTGTATTTATTTTTTAAATACTAATAGTTTTCATTTGAAAAAAAAAAAAAAAACAAATAAAGGAACAGGTAAAGTAAGGGTGCTGGTAAGAACCTGAGTTGCCGGGAAAGTGGCGGCGGGCGAGGGGATGGTGTCTAGGGGAGGAGCAACCGCCGCCGTTTGGGGCAGAGATTCGGCGTCGACTTCATCGTCGAATAATACTCTGGCGGAAATGGCAGATCGGAGACCAGTGAAAGCCAGGAACAAAAAGAAGAAGAAGAAGAGAGGCGTGGTTTTAGCCATTTGTTTTGGAGCTGGTAAATGAGAGAATTGGACGAAGAAGAAGGAGAAGGCTCGTGGGTTCTTATAATTTTTCATTTTCAATGATTCACAGAGAAGTTGTTGGAGCTGGAACATAACATGGAGTTGGTTTTTTGAAGAAACCTAAACCTCCATTTTTGTATAAACATGAAGCTCAAGTTCGTGTTGGGTCAGAAATGGATCGGTTGAGAATCCTGTATTATATATTTGACTCAAAGTCAATATTAATCGAGTGTTGTTCTATGTGAACTCCGTTGGATGATGAAAGTTCTATCTCGGCTAATTTAGGGAATGATCATAGGTTTATAAAGGAAGAATACTATCTCCAATGACATTCATCATCCAACACCTCTCCTCCAACAAAGTACGCCTCCCCTTAATCGAGGCTCGACTCCTTTAAAGTCTTAGTCATTTTTTGACTGCCTTCAAAGAGGCTTGACTCGTTTTCTTTTGGAGTCCTTTGTTCGACATTTTGAGGATTTACCAATCTATTGGCACGATTAAGTTTAGGGCATGACTCTGATACCATATTAGACGAACACGACTCTGGCTCTGATACCATATTAGATGAACACGACTCTCCACAATGGTATGATATTGTCCACTTTGAGCATAAGCTCTCGTGGCCTTGCTTTGGGCTTCTCAAAAGGCATCGTATCAATAGAGAGAGTATCCATTGATTATAAACTCATGATCATTCCCTAAATTAATAGATCATCATCCAACAATTTCGACGTCGCAAAAATATTTTAAAGGAATAAATGCACGTACATTAGAGAAAGAGCTCGTTGAGCCAACGCACGATGAATTTAGGATGAAAAAATTCTATTTTATTAAATTGCTAGCTAGTTTGAGAATTTATATTATCAAAATATTTACTTAAATGTACGACTTATTTCACTTTTTCTATTTTAAATTATTGTCTATTTTCGTCTTTCAACTTTAAATATAATAATTTTAATTTTTTTTCAACTTTTATTCATAATTTAATAAATTAAATGAGATAAGTTGGTTTATGTATAGACGTTTTTTTTTTTAATATAATTTTTATACCAATTTTCTCCATGTGGGCCCTTCTGTAATCCTGTACATGCACGCATTCGTAAACCCGGATCAATTTCTTCAAAATCTGAACCGTTAGATTCGAACGAAGTCGGGAATTGGCCATGCCGCGCTCATCGTCTCCTTTAATCGGGCTGCTAGGGTTTATACCGCACTCGAATTATCGCAATTTTTTTGATGCATTTTCAGTTCCAGGGGTTTACACCTCCAAATTCCTCTCTTCACCTTCGTCTTCATGACGAACTTCTCCTGAAACCTTTCAAAACCCCGGTTCTTTATCATTAAGCCCTAAAGCTCGTTTCTCTCTACATTTTCCCGCTGAAGTATAGTGAACCCTCTCGCAGTTGTTTGAGCTATGTATCTTTACAACCTCACTTTGCAACGAGCTACCGGGATTGTTTCGGCTATAAATGGAAATTTCTCCGGTGGAAAAACGCAGGAGATAGTTGTGGCCAGAGGGAAGGTCCTGGATCTCATTCGTCCCGATGATAGTGGTAAGATCCAAACTCTGCTTTCCGTTGAAATTTTTGGTGCGATTCGGTCTTTAGCTCAATTCAGGCTTACTGGGTCTCAGAAAGATTATATTGTTGTTGGGTCTGATTCGGGTCGAATTGTCATTCTCGAGTACAATAAGGATAAAAATGTGTTTGATAAGATACATCAGGAGACTTTTGGGAAGTCTGGTTGTCGTCGGATTGTTCCGGGGCAATATTTGGCCGTTGATCCTAAAGGGAGGGCTGTTATGATTGGGGCTTGTGAGAAGCAGAAGCTCGTTTACGTGTTGAATAGAGATACTGTAGCGAGGCTTACTATTTCTTCGCCATTGGAGGCTCACAAGTCACATACGATAGTCTATTCAATTTGTGGAATTGATTGTGGATTTGACAACCCTATATTTGCTGCAATTGAGTTGGATTACTCGGAGGCAGATCAAGATTTTACTGGGGTGGCTGCAAGTGAGGCCCAGAAGCATTTAACTTTTTATGAACTTGATCTTGGTCTAAATCATGTCTCTAGGAAGTGGTCAGAACCTGTTGATAATGGTGCAAATATGCTAGTTACTGTTCCTGGTGGCGGAGATGGTCCAAGTGGAGTGTTAGTTTGTGCTGAAAATTTTGTTATTTATAAGAATCAGGGACATCCAGATGTGAGAGCTGTCATTCCCAGGCGTGCAGACTTACCTGCTGAACGTGGTGTGCTTATAGTTTCAGCATCTATGCATAAGCAAAAAACAATGTTTTTCTTTCTTTTACAGACAGAGTATGGAGATATTTTTAAGGTTACTTTGGAACACAACAATGACAGTGTCAAAGAACTGAAGATTAAGTATTTCGATACAATTCCCGTTACAGCTTCAATGTGTGTGTTGAAATCTGGATTCCTATTTGCTGCCTCAGAATTTGGAAATCACTCTCTATACCAGTTCCAAGCGATAGGGGATGATGCTGATGTTGAGTCTTCCTCTGCTACTCTGATGGAAACTGAAGAAGGTTTTCAGCCTGTCTTTTTCCAGCCTAGGAGGCTTAAAAATCTTGTTAGAATTGATCAAGTAGAGAGTTTAATGCCTATAATGGACATGAAAGTCATTAATCTTTTTGAGGAAGAAACACCCCAAATATTTACTCTCTGTGGGCGTGGGCCTCGATCATCTCTGCGAATATTGAGACCTGGTTTAGCCATCAGTGAAATGGCTGTGTCAGAACTTCCTGGTGTCCCTAGTGCCGTTTGGACTGTGAAAAAGAACATCAACGATGAGTTTGATGCATACATTGTTGTGTCATTTGCGAATGCAACACTTGTTCTTTCCATTGGTGAGACAGTCGAAGAAGTCAGTGATAGTGGATTTCTTGACACTACCCCTTCCCTTGCTGTTTCTTTGATAGGTGATGATTCACTTATGCAAGTCCATCCGAATGGCATTAGGCATATTAGGGAAGATGGGCGTATTAATGAATGGAGAACTCCAGGTAAGAGGACCATTGTTAAGGTTGGCTCTAATAGGCTTCAAGTGGTGATTGCCCTGAGTGGGGGAGAACTTATTTATTTTGAGGTAGACATGACTGGTCAGTTGATGGAAGTGGAAAAGCATGAAATGTCTGGAGATGTTGCCTGTTTGGACATTGCCCCAGTACCTGAAGGGAGACAACGTTCTCGTTTCCTAGCAGTTGGTTCTTATGACAACACAATACGAATTCTATCACTGGATCCTGATGACTGTATGCAGATTTTAAGTGTGCAAAGTGTTTCTTCAGCTCCAGAATCTCTCCTATTTCTTGAAGTTCTGGCATCAGTAGGTGGGGAGGATGGTGCTGATCATCCTGCTAGCCTTTTCTTAAATGCTGCTTTGCATTCTGGGGTTTTATTCAGAACAGTAGTAGATATGGTGACAGGTCAGCTCTCTGATTCCCGATCCAGGTTCTTAGGTCTAAGAGCACCCAAACTGTTTTCTGTTATTTTGAGGGGTAGGCGTGCAATTCTTTGCCTCTCAAGTAGACCTTGGCTTGGTTATATTCATCAAGGACATTTTCTTTTGACGCCTCTATCATATGAAACTCTTGAATATGCTTCCTCTTTTTCGTCGGATCAGTGTGCTGAAGGTGTGGTTGCTGTAGCAGGAAATTTCTTGAGGGTTTTTACCATTGAGAGATTGGGAGAAACATTTAATGAAACAGTTATTCCGCTCAGGTACACTCCAAGGAAGTTTGTGCTTCATCCTAGGAGAAAACTATTGGTTTTAATTGAGAGTGATCAGGGAGCATTCACTGCAGAAGAGCGAGAAGCTGCTAGAAAAGAATGTTTTGAGGCTGCAGGGACTGGAGAAAATGGGAATGGCAAAATGGAAATGGAGAATGGAGGAGATGATGAGGATAAGGATGATCCTTTATCTGATGAGCATTATGGTTACCCAAAGGCAGAGTCCGAAAAATGGGTTTCTTGCATCCGAGTTCTTGACCCTCGGTCAGCCACCACAACTTGTCTGCTGGAGCTTCAAGACAATGAAGCGGCATTCAGTGTTTGTACTGTGAATTTCCATGACAAGGAATATGGAACTCTTTTAGCTGTTGGTACTGCAAAAGGGCTGCAGTTTTTCCCTAAACGAAGTTTAGTTGCTGGATATATTCATATTTATCGTTTTCTAGAGGATGGAAAATCCCTCGAGCTTTTGCACAAGACACAAGTGGAAGGTGTTCCTCTCGCTTTAGCTCAGTTCCAGGGAAGATTACTAGCGGGGATAGGATCTGTGCTCAGATTGTATGATTTGGGGAAGAGAAGATTGCTTAGGAAGTGTGAAAATAAGTTATTCCCTAATACAATTGTGTCCATTCAGACATATCGTGATCGAATTTATGCTGGTGACATTCAGGAGGTATGCCACTACACTATTACTATATCAAGCTTTTCTTCAATTTTCTGCCTTCTGTGATAAGACACCTTGTTAGAATTTTTTCAGCACAACTCAGCGAAGGTGTTCAAAATTTTTATTTTTTGTTTAAAAACATGTAAATCACTACAATGAACATGTAAAACTTTTTTGCAGATGTGCTCCATGTATAATGTGTTCCTCTGCTGTTGTAGACTGCATTTTCCATTCGATTCTGTTAGCTAGACATCATTCTCAAGTGAAATAAAACCTCATCCATAACTATCTTTTATGACAATAATTGAGTTTTGAAATGAGAGATTAGTTAATTGTGGAATACTTCATTTATTTTGTTTTCGTCGATGAAATTATAAGGAAAACTGCAAGTCTCAGGAAAGCTTATGAACTTGCATGTTAGGTCCCATCTATTTTGTTGAGTGTGTGCTAACTTGAAACTATCCTTTTCTCATTTGCTTTGCAGTCATTCCATTATTGCAAGTACAGGCGGGATGAAAATCAACTGTACATATTTGCGGATGATTCTGTTCCTAGATGGCTTACAGCATCATACCATGTGGATTTTGATACCATGGCTGGTGCTGACAAGTTTGGAAATATCTATTTTGTGCGGTTACCACAAGATGTCTCGGACGAGATTGAAGAAGATCCAACGGGTGGAAAGATAAAATGGGAGCAGGGAAAGCTTAACGGGGCACCTAACAAAGTCGAGGAGATCATACAGTTTCATATTGGTGACGTGGTCACATCATTGCAGAAGGCGTCTTTGATTCCAGGGGGTGGAGAATGCATTTTGTATGGTACAGTGATGGGAAGCTTGGGGGCATTGCACGCTTTCACCTCCCGTGATGATGTTGATTTCTTTTCTCACTTGGAGATGCATTTGAGACAGGAACATCCACCTTTATGTGGAAGAGATCACATGGCTTATAGATCGGCTTATTTTCCTGTTAAGGTAAATTTTCTGCTGCTGCTAATTTTTGTTCATTTGAAGTCTTTTAATTCCTTCCGAATTTATCAATCTTGTTAGACGCACATGATTGATGACTTGAATGTGAATGATTATGTGGATATTGCGAGAGTGTCTACCATGAACTACATTAATATGTTCTTCAATCGTAGCTGCTATACAAGTTGCAACTGAAATTTCTGCAGTCATTTGATCTTGGCCTGCATTGCCATTAGTCAACTGCTCCTTATTTTTTCCTCCTATTGGCATGCCGTCATATGTGGCGTTCAAAAGTCAACATCTGAATTTGAGAACTTAAGCAATCTTGATGGATCATTGCAGGATGTGATTGATGGGGATCTGTGCGAGCAGTTCCCAACCCTCCCCCTGGATTTGCAGAGAAAAATTGCCGACGAATTGGACCGAACTCCCGGAGAAATACTGAAGAAGCTTGAAGAAGTACGAAATAAGATCATTTAAGGCACGAACAGCCAAGGTGAAAATTCTTCCTTCATATCATAGTGTGTAGGGGTAAAGCAAATGATGGTTGGGAATTTGTGTTAAATTGAATGGTTGAACCTTGCAGGTCAGAGTTGCAAGAGCTAGCTTTAGATGGGGTTTTAATGGCTTTGAAGCTGACATTATTGAAGTCATTAAACAACCCTTGCACTTGATACTTGGTAGGGTAAGGAGCAGATGATGGAAATGACCATCTGGTTTTGAGAAAAATGGAGGTATGATGGTTGTGTATTGTATTTGAGATATGTTCTTCAGTGTACTTGATAAAGGAAGCGGGCTAGGCTTCTTTCTGGGGATTCTTGCAAAATGTAGAATGTAATGTCATAGGATGTAGTTGTTTATATAGATTCAGCCTTTAATTGTAACTGATGTTATTGAGTTTACATTACACTTTTTACCTTTCTCCTGAGTTCTGCCTGAGAATATGAAAGTTTTTGTTGATCAATCTGGCTCGGATGGAACGTTAAATCTGATCTCTTTTGTGCCCTTCGGGATTTTGTGGATACGTGAACACGAGTTAAGAGTTGTTCATTTTCGAGTCGATAAGGCTGTTTGGAATTGCTTCAAATGGGTCGAGAAAGTTGTTTATTTTGGTTTCTTCGGGGGATGAAAAATATATTTACCTTCAGCCCTTAATCTTCAAGTTTTATTGTTTAATTTTATGATCACATTCTAACATGCTTGTTTTTATACAGGTTCATTATTAAATGAGACCATAATAAGATTTACATCTTATCAAAATTAACAATTTATTTACAAATAATTTCAATTTTATTTCCAAAATATTTGAAACGTACATCTAAAAAAAGAGTTGAGTTTATTTAAAATAAAATGATTAACCATCAAATAACATTCAAACGCAACTTTATTAACGTTCACCTATAAATTTTGAAATTACTCATAAATATTTACAATATGATTAAAAACGATATCACAACTTTCTTTCCCAACAAATCGAAAAGGACTCTTTAGAATAACAATTAATGAATTTATTGTTGCTTGGATTCCAAGCCACCGAGATGATCATTTTCATACTTCTTCTCAAGTTCCGACTTCACATTCCTCTTCTCCAACCAGTCGATGATGTCTGAGAATACAATATCTATATTCTCCGGTGTCTCGCCGTACAACAAACCATGCCACATTCCCGGGTACATCTTCAACGTCTTATCATCGCTCACTGCTTCGTCGTAGAGTTGTTTGCTAACCAATCTGTCCGTAACTCGATCATCTTCACCATGAAGAAGGAGGAATGGTACAGAAACCTAAACCGGACACCCAACATATAATTATAAAAAAAAAAAAAAAAAAAAAAAAAAAAAAAA
>NW_019268525.1:1230686-1233663 GCF_002738365.1 Cucurbita moschata
AAAAAAAAAAAAAAAACAAAAATAAATAAAAACAAAACAAAAATACCTCATCGAGCTTATGTTCAAGTTCTGAGCTAATCCTCAAGAGTTCATGGCCAGTTTTCAATCGAGGTCGACCTTTATAACAGTACCGATTTTCCCTAATCTGCAAATAACAACATTATTTTCCATTATTTGCATTTATAATAATAAAATCAAAAATGGAAATTAAAATAAATACCTGTTTTCTAATTTCAGGGACTTTGAAGGCAATATCAATAATATCTTGAGTTGGAATAATTTTCCAGGTTGGAATTATTTTGCAAAGCTTTGTCAGAAAACTTATCGTCAAAGGATTTGGTCTCATGTCCTCAGCAATCTATCAAATTCCACACCACATATTCATTAAATAATTAACATAAAATCAAATCAAATACATCTAAATTTCCCAATTATTTATAATTTAAATATGAAATTACCCTTTAGTCCCTCTTTTTTATTATTTCTAAAATAAATATTAAATGGGTCAAAATTAAAAAAAAAAAAAAAAATCAGCTCAATAATCGAGATTAGCTTTTCAAGATTCCAACGTATGGAAAAAGTCCAATCTGTAGATCTAAATCACTTATTTTTTAAATTTAATTAAAAATTAAAAAATTTTGAATTTGACATTTTTTTTTTGTTGAGATGTCAATTAAAATAATAATGTATTAATTATTTTTTAATGCAATCATTTAACAAACCTTTGCTTGCACATCACACATTAATATTAATATTAATATTAATATTATATCTCCATTTGCTTAATTATCCTGTTTTATTTTAATTATAAAACATAATTGAAAATAAAAATAAAAATAAATAAATAAAGGAGTAAAAAAATGACCTTACACATGGGAGCAACTAAGATGGCTCCATCCCAATAATCAGGCTGTTTTCTGTGTACCAATAGAGCCACCGCTCCTCCCATTGACTCTCCCATCAAATACCTTTTCTTCTCCCTATTTTCATTCTTTTCTGCTCATAATTCATTATTTTAATTAATTTTATCCGCTAATTTAAACAAAATAACTCATAATTTTCTAGAAATTTGAACTTCTGACCTCTCAAGAGTCCAATAATGATAAGAAAACGAATTAGTTACCCGTTATGGAAGTGAAGAACGAAGAACAGTCGTCGACTACTTTATCGAAACTTGAAACATAGCCTTGTAACCCAGAGGACTTCCCATGTCCTTCGTAATCAATCCCATAAACTCCATACCCTTCCTCTGCCAGTCTCCTTGCACTACCTATTCAAAATAAATAGGCTAATTTAAGGAATAATTATGGAATATATAAAATTCAAAATAAATAACGGCTAATTTAAGGAATGATAATAAATATATAAATAAATAATAAAAAGAAAACTTACTGTCCATGGTGATGCTACATTCCATGGCGTAGCCATGGCAGAGAAAAACCAGAGCTTTTGGTTCATCATTCTTGGGAACCCAACTGCACGTGAAGAGCTTCAACCCACGTGAATTCACTATAAATTCCTGCAAATTTTCAAAATTTTCCCGTTGATTTTCTCGGGAAAATCCCAAAAATTAAAAGAAAAAACATGAACTCACCTCTTCGTATGTCACATTCTCCATCTGGATTGCGTTTAAGAACAGAAAAGTGGATCTGAGAGAAAATTGAGAATCTGTTTGGATGGTGAGAAAATTTATGAAAAACCCAGAAGAACAGAGGGTGTAGGAATGAGATTTGGAGCAGAGAAGAAGGGGAATTTAAACAAAAACAATGCAAAATAATTAATTGTTTTATATTGGAGTGGAGTTTTAAATTTATTTATAAATTTGAGTTAGTCTAAATTTAGTCCCCTAATTTTCAGAAAATTAAAATTTAATCACTCTTTTTAAAAATAGTACAATCCAGTCAAATTCTAACTTATTTATTGTTAATTATATTTAAATATATATATCATAATTAACAAAAATTTAATATCAATAACCAAAATTCAGCCCTAATAATAAAAACTGAAGCCTAAAAATATAAAATTAATTAAAAAAATAACCAAAAATTATTATTATTATTATTAAAAAAAAAAAGAAAAGGAAAACGTGTTTGCGTGCTTTGACCATTTCGAAAGTCATTATTTTGAATGTTATATTTGATTCCTTATTCAGTGGTACAGTTAATTTTTCATTAAATGCAATGTATTTGGATTTTTATAATATTTTTTAAAAATAATATTCAATATTATGATCATTTGATTTATTATTATTTTAAAAAATTATCTATCAGTTTTTTTTTTTTTTTTAGTTTTTAATTTTGTGAAATTAAGCTTTTAATTATTATCTATATTTAGTTTTTAAGAAAATACAAAAATATATAATTTTTTAAAATTGTTTTTATTTTTAAATTTGGATTAAGAATTTAAATATTTATAAAAAATATATAATTTTTAAGAATCTCAAATAAAAAAATCAAAAGGTTATCACGTTAGCTTTTAAAATTTATTTAAAAGATTAAATAGTTGTTAAATGAATTATAATAAGCGTAAGCTGAATAAAATAATAAGCATGCTCATTACTAGACCGTGCACCAATAATGCTATTAGTAAAAAGACTCATATACCCTCGTTACAAATTATTAAACAACTTATAAGCTTTTTTTTTTTTTTTGGTTAAAAAATTTGAGTTTTTAAATAATTTTCTGTTTGCAAAAACATATTTATTTTGAATAATCCAAAATGAATAATTTAAAATTAATTTTCAGAGGAAAAAAAAAAAACAGAAAATCAGTCTTTTATTATTTTCAATTGATGTTTTCTCAATAAATTGTTCATTTATGATTATTAATTACTTTTTAATTAAAAAGTTAATCACAAATTAACCATCGTTGTACAATTATTTAAAGAAACTGTAACGAAAAATGCCTGAATTTTAAAGAATTATATATATATATATATATATATATATATATATATATATATATATATATATATATAT
>NW_019268525.1:1233791-1255516 GCF_002738365.1 Cucurbita moschata
TATATATATATATATATATATATATATATATATATATATATATATATATATATATCTATCTGTTGTATAAGTCAATTAATCAAAATTATGGTATTTTAATTGTATTGATATATTTAATAGTGCCAAATATATATGATTAAAAATACTATTGGAATCTTTGAAACTAATAAATAAACACATTTTCCAACCCAAAAATAATAATAATAATAATAATAATAATAAGCACATCTTTTTTCATTAATGAACAAATAAATGCATTTCAATTATTATGATAGATTTTTTTAGATTAACCATTTAATTGGAAAATGCAAAAAAAAAAAAAAAAAAAAAAAAAATTGTAGCATAAAATTATTATTATTATTATTTTGGAAGAATTCAAATCAAATGGCATCGAGCCTATCTTAATATTATCTTTTTTTTTTCTTTCTTTTTTTTGGACTAAAATAATTTGTATTTTGTTTGTTTCTTTAAGAATGATGTCCGTTTTTGTTTGTTTCTTTGGAGCAGCTTGGGGTTTTTATTTTTATTTTTATTTATTTTCTCTTTGTCTTCATTTGAATTTTTAAGTTTATAACCTAACTATATAAATTATTTTTATTAGCAAGAAAATGAAAATTAAATAAATGTGAAATGCTTCAACTAACCCTGTAGTTTTGTTACCTCTAATATATTAATATCATGTTAATATTCTAATCCAGCCCAAAAAGTTATTATTATTATTATTATTTTAAATACAATATCTATAAATTGAAAAAATCATAATTTACGGGCTTTAAAAACGTAATGGGCCAAATAGTAAAGCCCATCCATATCAAAGTTGCTTATTGGGCCAAGCATGAAAGCCCAATATATCAAGATTCAAGTAATGAGCCCAATATTGTGGCCCAATCCACATCAAGACTCTTAGTGGGCCAAACAGTAAAGCCCAGTTTACAGCAAAATTCTCTTAATGGGCTAAGCCGTAAAGCCTAGTCCATAGCAAAAATTCTTAGTGGGCCAAATAGTAAAGCTCAATCCATATCAAATCTCTTAGTAGGCCCAACAGTAAAGCCCAATCCATATCGAATTCTCTTGGTGAGCTGAGCAGTTAAGCGCAATCCATATCAAAATTTCTTACTAGGCTTAACAGTAAAGCCCAATTCATATTGAAAATCTGTAAGTGGGCCCAACAGTAAAGCCCAACTCATATTGAAAATCTGTTAATTGGGCCAAGCAGTAAAGCCCAATTCACGTTGAAAATCTGTTAATTGGGCCAAACAATAAAGCCTAGTCCATGGCAAAATTTCTTAGTGGGTCAATTGGTAAAAGCCCAAGCAATTGAGAGAGGAAATTACGGGCGTCTTAAATAGGTTTGATCTTCTTCTACTTCTTCAACCTAGGGTTGTGCACGCTGCAGGCCTCCGCCGTATCCCAAACACACAACAGCCGGTCTCTGCTTGCTAGATTCTAATGGGTAAGTTCGTGTCAATCTTGGTTTATAGAACATTTTCTTCGTAATTTATTTGTTGCTGATAAACATTCATTGATTGCTCTTGATTTTTTGATTGAGCGCAGCGAGAATTAAGGTTCACGAGCTTAGACAGAAGTCGAAGGCGGATCTTCTGACCCAGCTTAAAGACCTTAAGGCGGAGCTTGCTCTTCTGCGTGTCGCTAAGGTCACTGGTGGTGCTCCCAACAAGCTCTCCAAAATGTACGTTCTATCTTTCCATTGATTTCTCCAAAATGTACGTTTGGTTTTTTGTTGTTATAATGTTTGTGGTTTTGTTTTGGTGGTTCTTGATTGCAGTAAGGTGGTGAGGCTGTCAATTGCTCAGGTGTTGACCGTGATTTCTCAGAAACAGAAAGCTGCTCTTAGGGAAGCTTACAAGAAGAAGAAGCTTTTGCCTCTTGATTTGCGTCCCAAGAAGACCAGGGCCATTCGCCGAAGGCTCACCAAGCACCAAGTATGAACTTTCTTTCATTTGAAATGACATTTTCATACAGATTTTCCTTCCGCTGCTCTTGTATTTATCTCTGTGTCAGCTGAAAATTTGATTATTGTTGCATAAATCTAGATAATCTGTGAATTTGCTATCCATATTGTGAATGGTTGTGGATTCTGTTGTGTGTGTAGGTTTGTAGTGTTAATGTAGTATATCCATTGAATAACAACATTGCTATTACTTAACTATAGTTTGCTTTAGGCGGTCTTAGATTGTTGAGCCGTGGCAATTTTAGAAGTTTAGATTAGACTTCGATTATGAGAAAAGAACAATGTTGAACAAAATGGTGCTGGAAGATCAGAATGATGCTCCTAGAATTTGAAGCCGTCTACCCATTTCCATGCCCTAGTACTATTAACAAAACCCTCAGTTTTATGCCTTATTTAGAATGTAGAACAGAATCCTCAATTTGTTGTATTGAAATACTCGACTACCTTTCTTCCTTATTCTAATTCGACATCCATATCATGTGTTATACAGGCATCTCTATTGACCGAGCGACAGAAGAAGAAAGAGATGTACTACCCATTGAGGAAATACGCCATTAAGGTGTAGGCTTAGAGCAAATTGATTGATCATCCTTGGTATGATGCCATCTTCTACTCATTTTGGCTTTCGATTTATCGATAACGTTATTCAGACTTGAGTTTGTCTATTTTCAATCTCATTTTGTTAGATCTGTGAGAACTTTGAAGTATTTCCTTTTCCATGTAGTAATACTTTAGCGTTTCCCAAGTTTATAATGAAAAATGGTTTTGGTTAGTGGAATTTGATCTGAGCTTCAAACCCATCCGTAATTATGCAGTGTAGTTAAATGTTTCTCTTTAATATGGCTGAAATTTGGTAGAACATAAACATGGGGGTTGGAGTTAATAATCAAATGGTTCAAGCTATGGTTCTGTGTAACTAAATGTAGAAGGCTCGTGTCAGGTGGTTGTCTCGTGTCGTTTGACACTATTTATGATTAATTATTCACCCAACTCTATGAATATTTTGCCATCCCTGGCTTTAAGAGGTGTGATTGTAATAAACTTCATAATTCAAATGGTCTGGCATGGCCATGTGCGACGTTACCAAATTCCATGTCGACGAAGCGTGATAGTCACAATTATGATGTAAGGAAATAAAAATAAATGGTTACAACGAAGCTACAAGGACAGAAAATTTTAATTCATAAGGGAAAGCACATGCTAAATTTTGGTGTGGACCATATTTTTTCTTTTGTGGTTTATTAATAGAGGCAATAGGTCCATAAATCCTTTCAATTTTTATGTTTACCTTCTCCTAAATTTAAAATTTTTGTCTAGTAAGTTATTAGTTTATTTAACATTCTTTTTAATTCACAAATATACTCAAAATTATTCGTTTAGAATTCTATTAGTTCACTTTTAATAATTTTGAATAACTAATTTCTTTTTTATTTCAATATAACTCCAACGTTAAAAAATTTCAAATCTTTAAATCTTTATTTTTAAAAGAATAAATTACTTCTTAATAAAAATTTTATTTCTAACTAAAAAAAAATGTGTTCATCTATTATCTTATGTCTATTATCAATATGAACGTAACTCAATACATAAAGTTATTTACTCATAGCACATGCCCGTCCCATCGAATCTTTGTACTCGTAAAAGATCATATTTGTAAAAGAAAAACAAAGATACAAAAGGGGACTAAAATAGGTAAGTTCAGTGTGAAAGCTTAGCCATTTTAAAGATGCTATTTTGGGCAGAGCCATTGAAGAGGAGACCATGTGGTCCATATAGTGTAGCTCTGGAAGAAGAAGAAGAAGAGCACCTGGGAACATTCTTCTTACTTTTACTCAATCATTTCCTGTCTTTTTAACACTTTTACCATTTATTCATTTTAGTCGTTCCCATTTATTTATTTTAGTCGTTCAATTTTCAAAACTACTTAATTTTATACTACACGCAACCGAAACTCTATTATACACATTTACGATTAAATTTCATGAACTTTTGTAGGTGAATTTTCATGCTAAAATTACGATGGAAAGAAATTAGACAGAAACAAAAATAAAAAATTCATAATGGACATTTCGAAAGTACATGGACGAAAATGAAACAAATGTTGAAAGTACATAAACCAAAACCGGCCAAAGTAAATATTTTCTCACTTTTTTTAATTTAAAAAAGGAAAAAAAAAAAAAAAAAGAGGCGATTTTAGGTGGTTTCCTTAATGAGGAATTTAATGTTGTGCATCAGAAAGGAGGAGAGGCCCAAGTGGTAAATGCTTTTGGATGAAGAGTTGGTGAAAGTGTTAAAGAACAGCCTCCAACCTTTGTCCCCTCAACCCAACACTTTATATTTTGGTCTCTATTTAATGATATTATTTTCATTTTAGAGGTTGATGAACAATTAGAAGAAGAAGAACGCTGCTTTTCATTCATACTTAGCTTTTAATTCTGTTTTCCCCCTCTCTCTCCTCTTAATTTCATTTGCTTTTGGGAAGATAAGACCCCACAGAAACCTTTGGCCTTTGTCCCCATTAATAACTTATTATAAGGTACAAACAAAGTGGTTGTGTAAGACAATAGTGAAGCTGCAATGGCCTCTTTCCCCGGGACCGTGTCTCTTTCTTAGAACGTGTAGTGTGGATATTCAAATCTTCGACGAAGTTGTGATAGCTATCTCTCCACATGCAACGGGTTTTTACTTTTTACGTGGATACTCAAACTTTCGAGCTATGAATGTGGGCTTCTACACTCACACGCTGTTTCGAGGCTCAAAATAACTTGAAGACACATGATGCCATTATGGCACATAATACAGAATTCACCAACTACAAATTTAATGCACTCTCACAGTGCATATTTAGAGTAGGAATAATTATATCACCATAATTCAATATCCTTAATAACAAAAAACAACAAAAAGTTTTAATATTTGAATCCATTGGCATAATATTGGTAACAGATTACTGAATCATTGGCATAAATAATATTGGCAACAAAGACAACTATCAACATTTACTGAATTATTGGTAACAGATTGTTCTACCTTCTTGAATCCGTTGGCATAATATTTGAACCCAAAGTGTACATATTACTGACTAAATCGAAATAATTTTAGTAGAATATATTAGTGATTTCTCAAAATGACATGAAAAACATGATGGAAGAAGTTCACCGACAGTCATTAACTCAGTTGAAAAGTTTAAGCATTGTAAAGAAGTTGGGAGCTGCAGGAAAACGCCATGTGATTGCCATTTCTAGCTTCTTTTTTTTTTTTTTTTCATAACCAAAGAAAACAAACAAGCAACAAAAACAACCAAGCTTTTACAAGCAAAGCAGGTAGAGAAGTTAAAAGTACCTTTCATAAGAGAAACAGAGAAACAGAGAAAAAAACGGACCTTTTTTCAAAGAATTTGTCGCTGTAGATTGTGTTTTACGTCGTCAAACTTGACGAACGATAGACGCTCGTCGTTGAGCCAACTGCATTTCTCTGCAAGTGGATTCACAGTGTATTTTGCAGGGTAGCTATGGATGCAGTCTTTCCAGACATTTTCATCTTCCAAGTTGCTCATAACCTCCCACACACAGCTGTTGCATTCATAGCCTGCTCCAAAGCTTATCATCAGAATCTTGTCACCCTCTTTTAGCCTTTTTTTGGCTTCCATGTAGCCTAAAACATACCAAAGGCCACCAGTGGATGTGTTTCCAAATCTATGGAGTGCCATTCTTGCAGGCTCTAGGTCATAATCACTCAACCCTAAGCTCTTACCGATCCCATCAATGACTGCCCTTTCAGTTGGTGGTATCCCAAAGTGATCGACTCCAGTCTTCAGATTCAAGCGCACTTTCTTTTCTTCGATGTTGCCGTTGATGGTTTTGTAAAAAGGATGAGTTAGGATGGCATAGCGAAGTAGTTCCCTCAATGGTAAAATCCTAGGCAGTAGAGTTTGAAGGTTGATGGTGAGAGCTTGAGTTGCAACAGCTTTTATGTGTTTGGTGAGACGAAAACCTCGGTGACCATGGTCATCTTCCACTTGAATGGAACATCCATATGCTTCGTTGCTTGATCCCAGATGCGTTCGAAGAATACATTTAAGTTTCAGCAGAGCAGAATCCTTCAAAGCTGCCTTGTTCGTGAAGAGCATCGAACAGCCTCCCGATCGGTACAAACAGTTTGTGAGCATCATAGGCTGTTCCTTCCCACTATACCAGTTTGGTCCTATGGATTCTGTACTAACAACAACCGCATATGCATTCTTGTTTGTCTTGAACAAGTGTTTCACGAGATCAATAGCTACAATACTGGCACTGCACCCCATCCCAGAGAGGTTGAAGGCTTTGACGTCCTCCCTCATCTTGTAACGGTTTATTATTCGAGCAGTCAACGAAGGCGCTGGAGAGAACAAAGACACATTCACAACAAGTATATCAATGTCAGATGGAGAAACTCCCGTCTTGGCAAAGAGTTTGTCGAGTGCGCTCGAAAACACATCATCCATCTCCGAAATAGCATCTGATAGAGAAGGGCTTTCTTCTCTGGCTGCAATTATGTTTTTCGGGCCATAAGTTTCTCCTCCTAATCCCGAATTGACCATGCTTTTGAGTAGGTATCGGTATTCTTCAAGCCCCAGATTCCTGTTCCTCAAGATGATATTTACACAGGCTTCCACACCCAGCTTCCTGTCTTCAGTAGCTTTATAGCACTCGTACCCCAACAGATAACAGCATTGGTCTCTCCTTTGCAGAATCAACTTCCAAATGCAGAAGAAAGAATAGAAAAGAGACAGTAAACATACTACCATGAAAATCCCCATGGCCAGAGTGAGAGTGAGGAGACCAAGTTTCAGTTGGATCCTGTCATTCTATGGAGTGTAGTTATATTCAAGTTCTGTACCAACTAAGACAGCCATGCAATTTACTTTACTCGCAAATGGATGAAAACTCCAGCCTGTAAATACAGTTTGGTAGATCAAAAGAGCCATTAATTTTGATGGGCCAATAAAAGACTACAGATCAATTGTAATCAACCAACCCATCTCATACAGTTAAAATATGGTACATACTCCTAATAGTACAAGAAAACGTATTATTTAGCCAAGAACATGCTCCACTTAGAAAAGCTAACCACTGGTTTTCAGAAGCTCAAAACACACTAGTAATGAATTTCACTTCAATTATTACATTGTAGGGGAGGTTGCTATAGAATTGTTATTTCATCAGGAAACATGATCTGAAACTCTCTCTTTTTGTTCTCTGTTTTTGGCTAGTTGGGTAGTTGGTTACTGAATAACCATTGTCCCAAAGGGAGAAATTATTTGAGGAGGCTCTACAATGTAGCAGACAGTTTTGTACTATTCGATGTACAAGAAAGATAGTGCAAAAATACTCCAAATTCGTTATTATGGGCATACAGATTTTTTAATCACATTCCATTGGTTACTAAAAGGTGTCTTATTGAATATATATTTTTTTACTAATATACTAATTGAGAGAAGAAAAGCATTTCCAAATCATGATCATATTTGATAATGGCTATGGTAGATTCAAATGAGGAAGAAGATAGAGTGGGAAAATGAGTAATTTGAATTTTACAAAGTTATTGACCAACAACATGATAATGGCTGTGGTAGATTCAAATGAGTATTTTGAATTCTACAAAGTTACTAATCAACAACATGGATAATGGCTGTGGTAGATTCAATATGGTATCTGGCAGCAATCACGAATCAAAGGGAAACCATTAATTACAACTTTAGTACATGAGAATATGACACAGACTGCTCAGCTTATGAGATATCACATCACAATTGCCAAATCCACAAGGAAAACCATCGATAAGAATCAATAAATCAGTAACCATTTTCAACTCAAGTATGCAATTTAGAAAAGGGTATATAACCAGCATTCTCACCATCGCTCCACTTAGGAGAACATGCATGTCTCTGCTTGTTCACGGACAAGAAAACCTCTCTGTGATTCCATTAAAGAATCGATTAGGATGTTGATCCGATCGTCCCTTAGGGCCAATTATCCTCTCTGATTGCGTTGATAAGGAGAACAGCTCCTCTTCCATTTCCGATCTGAAATTTTAGGGCTATGGGGATTTGACGCGTCATGAGCAGATATCGCCACGTAGGGTTTTAGGGTTTTGCAGAAAGGAGAAACGTCTGAGGTAGACGGTGGGTCCCCTGGTTGTTGGGGCAAAGATGGTGATGATGTGATGCTAAGATCGATGAAAAACTCGGCTGAAAGTCCAGGCTCTCCCATGGCGACGTGTGTGCCCCTGACTCTTGACTTCCGTAATGTGGCAGACGGAAGGCGACCGGTTTGAAATTGGGCAGCGTGAAGGTCAGCGCCGTCGCTGTCCAACAGAGGTGGCGCCGGTGAGCTGCGGAATGAGGAAGGAAAGGCTCGGCGGAGGTGGCGGATGAGTACCAAACTTTTGGCGGGGACGATGGAATAATAGGATTATTAATATTATTAATATTATTTTTAAAAAAGGATTTTTTTTTCTTTTTTTTATTCGTCGGTTTTTTTTAAGACAATTAAAAAAAAAAAACTAGAAATAATATTTATAAATTTAATGTTTAATTAAATAAAAATTGATTTTTTAATTCTCTCCTGCATTTTTTCTTCCGATGGCCAGGTTCAGCAGGAATTGATTGTTAATATATTATTATTTTTTTTATTAATTTTGGAAAAATAAATTTTCCATTTACTTTGTTTATATATAATTTAAATCTAATTTGACTAAAATAAATTAATGCTTTGGAAAACGGGATGATCCAAAAAATTCAATGATTAAGAAAGTTCAATCTGACCTCAAAATTAATAAATAATCAAATAACGTTTTAATCAATACATTAAATTCTTTGAATATAAAGTTTGATTATATACACATTTTGTGAGAAAAAAAATTAAATTATAAATATATATTCTTTATAAGTTAGAAAAAATAAAATTATATTGTATATACTATTTTTTAAAATGTTATAAAATTATAAAGGCTAAGTCTAACTTTTTCAAAATTATTGGAATTGAATTAATAATTTAATGAAAAATTGTTCGTAAAGCTTTGTATTTTCTTTGTATAATAAATGTTATCTATTGGAAAATAAATATTTTAGTTGGCAAAATTATTTTCTATCCATGGTTAAAAAATTCATTTTTTTTATTGGGTTAGAATTAATTACGAGAATGAACCTTATAATTTTAGAATTCTTAGTTTATGAATTATTTATTATTGCATTCCGTTTGATTAATTCATAAATTAATGGTGAGATCATTTTTTTTTTTTTTTGTGTAAAGAGCTAAAATTCGAACAATTTTATTCTACTTAAAATTTAACTCGTAGCTTGCAGTGAGTAATTTGTGTAAGAACGACTGTAATTGCTAGTGGCAATTGCTAGTGGCAGTGGTTACTGATAGTAGCAACGATGATCGATAGTGATTATTACTGGTGGACGTTAATGAAGTGAAGGGTTGATGAGGGTATTTTGGTAATTTAGAAGGAATTCAACTAAACATTTATAAACTTTTTTGAATTCAAACAGTAATTTAAACTTCCTTTTCTTATTTGTAAGGAAAAATAAAAACAAATCCAAATCAACATATATGATATAATCCACCTCAGAAACCCCAAATTTATACATTTTCAAACGTGGACAATACGTGTCAACACGTTTCGCGTGGAGATTTCGCCACGTCATCATGTTTTGGGTTCAAACACTGTGAAAAGAAGAGGAAGAAGAAGTACTACCGGAGGAAGAAACCCCATGAAACAAATCCGACAAATACTTCCCCAAATCATCGGGAGAGAACCTCAAAACCCCTCTCTCCACACCCACCGTCTCAGCGCACCCCTCGTAAAACTCCCTGTACCTCGGCACCACCTTCCTCGCTATACACATTTTCAGCTCGTCTCTCAGCTTCCCGTCCTCCACCCTCCACGACGTCTGTTTCCGGTACGCCTCTTCAAACGCTGCATTGAACTTTCTAAACCCCTCCTTCGCCGTCTCCGGCGACCCCACTTCCGTCGAACCCCTCTCCGGCAGACACGACATCACTCTGTTCCACGCCGTCGCTTCGTAGTTCGCTGTGTACACCTTCATCTTGCTCGTGTGATTCGCCTCCCACTCGCCGCCGAGGAGGCTTCTTAGATTGGTCGCCGTTACTGTCTTCACGATGAAATTCAGGTTGTTGGCGAGGAAGAGATAGGAGAGAGATACGTCTTTGTAGAGAGCTGCTTTTGTGTCGAGTTTGCAGAGGAGGACTAGAATTAACCACCCGAGTTGCGCCGCTACTGGAGACGAGATACCGTCGTCGACGGCGTTGGTTTCCATGTACGACGCTGGAATATGAGATTTTCCGGTGGGAATGATGTCGGAGAGAGTCCCACTATAATCTCCCAGCGATGAGATGTAGTTCATCGCCGATCGGGTCAGTGGGTGGATTCCGCCGCCAGGGGCCGGAGTCTTGGATGAATATTTCTGAATTGTCAGCTCAAATTCATACAGAATGTCACGGATTAAATCCGCAAGCTTCACCATTGACGTTTGAGCTTGCGTTTTAATGGCGGACGTCGAAACAGAGTCGAATATTACCTCAATTTCCGGCAAGACTTCGTAACTCGCTTCGTAAAGCTCCATTAACAGAAAGATTTTGTCGGAATCTTTCTTCCCCTTTGCGACCAATTCCGGGAATCTAAACAACGTGATTGCACCATCTTTTGTGATGTCGGAAAAACAGGATTCTCGGATTCTTTCCGACCTCGAAAAAACATGATCGCAGAGAATTTTCTCTCCACGAAACAGAGTATTCACGGCGATCTTGATCGAATTCATCCAAATCTTAATCACATGTTCCACCGAATCCCAATTCCATCTCTGAATTCTCGAAAGTTTGAACTTCTCTGTTTCGAGCCGATACAGAGTTTCATCGACGATCGATTTTCGGATTACTTTGTAGATTTGAACACACTCTTTGCCATACCCAGAATCAATCATGCAATCAGCAATCGATTTCAAGTCCGCCGAGACTCTGTCGACGTCGCCGACAGAATCCCCTCTGCTTTCCCCGTCGGGCGTTGACCTATCAGAAGATCTACCAGAAAAGGATTCCGGGTCGATATTCTGGCGATTCTCACTCAAAATCTGGTAGAACTCCTTCTCGAGTCGTCTCATGGCAGCCTGCATCAGCTTTTGAGCTAAAACAAGGACGTTGGAGGTGGAATTCTCGGATATGACAAAGTCCATTGTCCGCCGGAGCTCATTAACGGAGTTCAAAAACTCGTCGGATTCAGCTCGGCCGTGGCGGAAGAGGAAGGTAATTCTATTGAACTCAGAGGAATCCGGGTCCCATTTCATGATGATGGGTTCCGAGTTCGTGATAGCCTCTTCCATGGCCGCCAATTGGGAAGGGTCATAGCTCGACGGCAGCGAAGGCCGGCGGCCGGAGGTGGGGAAGGAAGAAGAGGAGTGGGAGAAGCCAAAGAATTCTTTGATGTGCATTAATTTATTAGAACTCTTTGGGGTCTCCGAGAGTATCATTGGGAAAACGCTTCGAGATCTGGCTATGTAGGCATGGGAGTTTTGAAGGGATTTATAAAGATTTCAACCAGCACAATCATCCATTGACCGATTCAACATTACGTGGCTGAGCTTAGGTATATATACACACATATATATTTATTTAAAATTGTATATTTGACTTGAAAGTATATTATTATATTATAAGATATAGTACCCATGTTATTAATTTGATGAGTTGGACATATGAATTGAGATGACGTGGAGTCATAGACGAACTAGCAAAATGGACCCCACATCGGTTGAACGCTTGGAAACTTGTCGCATACTGTTGGTGTGTGTGAATAAAAATAATAGACACATCAACGATTAAAAACAAAAATATTATTTTATTTTTAAAAAAACCATTCAAAATTCCGACTAATAATATAATATAATATAATAAAAAATAATTAACGGTAGCACTTAAAAATGCCATAATTTATAATGCTAACATAGCTGTCCGTGGAAAGTTTCAAAGTTTGGATATATACTTTGGAGTAATGTGTCGCACACAATTTTTGTGGACTATATAAATCAATACATTGTTGTTAAATATAATATATAGTTTTTTTTTCGGTGTTTATACTGTTTAGTTCATATCATTCATAAAACTGAGTCAATATTGTGGTGAATTTTTTTAAACCAAAATTATTAGTTCTATCTACTCAAATTATACGCTATCAAAGTTGTAATTATTGTTTATTTACCTTTAATTTATAATATTATTTTTTAAAATTATTTTCAACATTTTTAAAAAATAATATTAATATTTTCAAAGAAAGAGATAATTTTTTTAAATAATAAACACCCTCAAAGAAACAAACAACAAAGTTCTAAAAGTCTAATTTAATTTTTTTTCAATACCCACCAAAATAAGGAGAGAAAAAAAAAACAGATAATCATGGGCATGCCTTAAATTTTGACCATGACCATGAGACCTAGTCTTCAAGGAAATGATCACATGGCATATCTTTTATAATGAAAAATAAAAAAATTATATAATTTCTAAATACGAGGAATGGTCGACCATGTATGACAATCCAACAAAATTTTAAGGAAAGAATAAGAAGGATATCATCGTAAAATGATTAAAAATTGTCATTATTCTTCAAATAATGACCATTGTGTCACATAATTTAGGATTATTGGTGTTTTTTGTCTTGTTATTTATCTTTATTAAAATATTATATCATACGAGAAGTTTGAAAATTAAAAATATTTGATATTTGTAATAGATGTTAGTGGTATATGGTAATTTATAAATATTTAATATTTAAGTTAACGTAATTTAGTTTTTTAAATAATTAAATAAAAATAATCCTAAAAATAACCAAAGTATTTGAAAAAGCTAATTAATTAATCCGCTATTTTTTTTTATTTTAAATTGACAATTATTTTGGTAGAATTATCTATTTTCCGCCTAACTTTTTTTTTTGTATTGACCATTCTTTCCCGAAAATTAGGTAGAGAAAAAACTGTCACTAGTTTATTTTTCTTTTAAAATTCATGAGTTAAAAATTTAATTTTTATTAAATATAAGATTTAATTTTATAAATACTTATTTAAAATAAAAATTGACTTGATCAAACTACATATCTTACAAATTAATTAATTAATTAATTATTAATGAAAAGAAATAAAAGGAGAATCCACACCACACTAAATTCAATTAATAATGTGAATAAAAAAAATTAATTGACCACATATAAATTCATTTAATTATTAAAAAAATAAAATCCAACTAATTTCCCATTTAAAAAAAAGGTCATATCCAGGTTGGGCTGAGAATATTGACCCGATTGGGGCAACGGGCTATTGGGCTATTGGGCCATGGACTTTGTTCAGACATGGATTTAAAAATCTCTTAAAATAATAATTGTACTCAAAATAATTTAGTCGCGGAAAAAAAAAATTTCATAAATTTTGGTTTGATTTTCATCCTATTTAAAATTATATATTAATTTCAGAAATGATTTCTTTGGTAGCCTTTTTATTTTTTTTCTTTTATGATAATTCTTTTTTTTTTTTTTGTAATTTTTAAAACTTAGAATGGTTTTTAAAAAATAGATATAATGTTTTTTTTTAAAGAAAAATAAAGAAATGGGTAACAAACAAAATAATTTTTAGAAAAATAAGGAACTAGAAGTAAAATCATGAAAAGATTTTTAAGTTTTTAAATTTTTATAACATTAAAAATATATATATATATATATATGAGAGTGGTATTAATAGCCTAGATCCTATCAAATATTTCTCATTCAATAATTATTATTTTATAAAAAATATTATATTTTTTTATTAATAATATAGTATTTTAAATAATTTAATTTTTTTTTTATCTATAATATTTTTAAAAAAATTATTAAAAACTACCACCTACCCTAAACTAAATATGTACTATGTTATTAGGTTAAAATTAATTATTTCATACTATAAAGTAGATCAGATATCAAAATCGTAGTAGTTACATTGAAAATCTTGTAACGTGGTAATGAGAAGTTATAGAAGGCCGACCTTTTAGGTAAAATAAAAAAATAATTATACCATGTTAAGTAAGATGCAAAATAAATAATATCATATTAATGTAATAAATATATCTTAATAATAAACTATATAATTTAAGCGACACCTAATAAAATCAAAAAGTAACAATCAAATTTAAGTGAGACCGATAAAATCCATCGGTATGAAAACTATATCTAACTAAAATGTTAAGCTAATAAAAGTTGAAAAAAAAATTAAAAATTTGACTAAAAGTTATAATAATTAAAGGCTCTAATTCTATTGGACCAAAAGGTCATGGTTTAATTAATGAGATACAATTTTTCAATTTTAGTATATAGTTTTTTTATAATAACGTTAAAATTTGTCATTTCCTTAATACATGTACTTAAAATTATATTAATTATTCTTCAACGATAAGAAAATATTAGAATTATAATAATTATTTCTAAAAATGGAAAATTTTGAAATTTTGAAATTTTAAAAAGATCAACTAAATTAATAAATTTATATCTTTTAGAAAGAATTTAAATACTTATGTATGTGTCTTTTATGTTTCAATTTTATTAAAAAAATGTTTATAAAATGTCCATATAGATTATCATGTCTATATAATTTAATAAATGTTACGTGCTAAAGTTTCTTATCGTTAATATTTATATTTATAGATATAGTAATATATTTGGTTAAGATTTTTTTAAAATTTTTTTATTGATATCTTAATCGCAAAATAAAAATTTATCTATTAAAATTCATATATATATATATATATATATATGTGTGAGATGTCCCACATTGGTTGAGAGGAGAACAAACCACCCTTTATAAGGTGTAGAAATCTTATCATAGCAGATGCACTTTAAAGTGTTGAGGGGAAGCCCGAAAGGGAAAACCTAAAAAAGATAATATCTACTAGCTGTGGATCGGGTTGTTACAAATGGTATAGAGCTAGACGTGGGATGATGTGCCAGTCTTCTCGCTAACACGAGTCGGTGTGTCAGTAAGGACGTTGAGCCCAAAGGAGGTGGATTTAGGGCGGTCCCACATCAAGCTTTGAGTCTTCCATGGCTTTAAATTATGAGTAGCAAACAATCTGAATCCATCTGAGAGGAAACATTCTAAAGGCACCATGGAAGAACTGATGATGGCAATATCTTTCATTCTCTTCCTCTTCACACTCATCAAGCTCCTCCTCCAATGGAGAAACCAACCCTCTTGCTACATGCTAGCCTACCAATGCTACAAACCCTCCGACCCGACACGAAAACTCGACACCGATTCATGTGTACGAGTCATCCTCCGCAACAAAAACCTCGGCCTCGACGAGTACAGATTCCTTCTCAAGACCATCGTCAGCTCCGGCATTGGCGAACACACCTACGCTCCAAAGAACGTGATCGAAGGCCGTGAAGAAACCCCAACCCTAAACGACTCCCTCTCCGAAATGGACGACATCATTTTCGACACGCTCGATAACCTTTTTGCTAAGACTAATGTTTCTCCTTCCGACATCAAAATATTGGTCGTTAGCGTGTCGTTGTTCTCGCCGTCGCCTTGTTTGACATCGAGGATTGTGAACCGTTACAAGATGAGGGAAGATGTGAAGGCTTTTAATCTGTCGGGAATGGGGTGCAGTGCGAGCATTGTGGCTATTGATTTGGTGAATAATTTGTTTAAGTGTTATGAGAATTGCTATGCCATTGTTGTTGCTACTGAGTCTATTGGGCCTAATTGGTATAGTGGGAAGGAGAAACAAATGATTCTTTCAAACTGTTTGTTCCGGTCGGGTGGGTGTTCGATGCTTTTCACGAATAGAAGAGATTTGAGACATCAAGCCATGTTGAAGCTTAAATGTTTGGTTCGGACACATCTCGGAGCTAACGATGAAGCATATCAATGTTGTATTCAGGTAACAATTTATGTTAATACGTTACGATAACGGCGTGTTCGAATTCTTATCGCTTTTACACGAGAGAGTGTCGCACTACTCTCTCGTAGAGGGGAAAGAATAGAATCTCGAACCTCTTAATTGAAAATATATGTCTAATCAGTTGAGGTTTATGTTGGTTAAACAGAGTCGGGAAAGAAAATGGTGGTGGGTTCCTCGTCTTGTGTCTTAAGGTTGAAGACGATAATAGATATCGAGGGTATAGTTGAAAATATGTCTAAACTAGTTGAGTTACGTTTAGGTTTACGTTGGTTAAACAGGGTCGGGAAAGGGGATGGAGGTGGGTTCCTTGAACTTCTTTTGTATATCTTGTGTCTTAAGGTTGAAGACGATAACGGATATCGAGGGTTTAAGCTAACAAAGAACCTTTTAATTGAAATATGTGTCTAAATCAGTTGACTTACGTTGTCTCGTGTTTTAAGATTTACGTTGGTTAAACAGGGTCAGGAAAGGGGATGGAGACAAGTTTCTCGAACCTCTTTTGTATGTCATATTAAACCACGACTAAATTTAAAAGTTTACATCGTGTTGTGTTTCAAGGTTGAAGACGATAACGGATATCGAGGGTTCAGGTTAACAAAGAACCTCCCAAAAGCAGCGGCCAAAATATTTGCAATGAATTTAAGGGTTTTAGTGCCAAAGATTTTGCCATTAAGGGAGCTACTTCATCTCGCCATAGCTAACTCTCTGAGCCAAAAGAAACCAAAAGAAGCCATGGGAGGAGGAGGAGGTCAAGTTGTAGGTTTGAATCTCAAGACAGGCGTGGACCACTTCTGCATCCACCCTGGTGGGCGAGCCGTTATCGACAGTGTCGGTAAAAGTTTAGGTCTCAACAGTTACGATCTCGAGCCAGCTCGAATGGCGCTGCATCGATTCGGTAACACTTCATCGGCAGGTAACCTCAATCTCTGAATAAGACTATATCATAAACTGGGTCTCTCTCGGGATCGTCATATCGTCATTCTCGAGTGGTACGTGCAGGATTTTGGTACGTGTTCGGGTACATGGAAGCGAAAAAGAGGCTGAAGAAAGGGGATAGGATATTAATGATAAGCTTTGGAGCAGGATTCAAGTGCAATAATTGTGCATGGGAAGTTAGTAGAGATTTGGACGATGAAAATGTGTGGAAGGATTGCATTCAAAGTTACCCTCTTCAAAATTTGGTGAACCCTTTCATGGAGAAGTACAGTTGGATCTATGATGAGTGCTTGAACTTCATTAGAACCATCGAATTAACTTCTACCTAATTTCCTTTTTATTTAGTTTTTTAATTCCAATAAATAAATTTAATCGTAATTACGATATCTACTTATAAAAATTAAAGGGTGGACGAATATTATATTACCGTCTCCGTCTCTACTTTGCTTTTTCTTAGAGCGTGGAAGACTATGTTGTAATATTGAAATTTAAGTTTATAAAAAATATATTGAAGAATATATTATTGTTATTTTTTTTTTTTTGTTATGAAATATTTTTGGATTCCTTAAATTTTTAGATCTACTCATATATTGTACACTTCAGACTGTTGCGTGTTGTCGTTGGCCTTACGGTTTTAAAACGCATTTGTTGTTAGAGAAAGGTTTCAACGCCGTTAATGTTTCATATCCACTCCTTTGGGGGCAGTGTCTTCGCTTGTACACTACTCGATGGTTTGATTCTGATATCATTTGTAATAACTTGAGCTCATTGTTAATAGATATTGTCTATCTTAGCTTGCTACGTTGAGAGGTTTTCATACCGTTTTTGGTGTGTTTCTATGTGCGGTTGTGCATGAAACATGTAGCCTCAGCCATGCAAGCAGAAGCAGGCGGAAGGATTGATGAGGTAATAAATTGGTCAAACGAAATCTCTGAAATTTGTGCCCTTTTCAATAACTCTCTTTCTGACGCTATTTGTCCACTTGTTTTTTGCTACTTAAATTTTGAAGTAAATAATCAACCAACCCCCCTACACTCCCATGAATCTTCAGCGGTTTGAAGTAATGATACGTTGAAATTCTAGCTCGTGGAACTTTAGTTTATATGATTTGTAAATATTAGTATGCCGACGTTAATATGTGAGATCATAAATTGGTTGGAGAGGAGAACAAAACATTACTTATAAGGCTGTGTAAACCTCTCTAAAAGATGCGTTTTAAAATTGAATATCTACTAACAGCGAGCTTGGACTGTTACAGAAGCTCATCAGTATATAGACATAAACTCTTAGTAAACTGCCATCCAAAATTGTTTAATGAGGTCCATGTTGCTTTATTTTGTCCAACTATTCAATTTTTATTTTGTCCAACTATTCAATTTCTCGAACATTTGTCTGCAACATCAGGTCATAGCAAATAATATTAGTTCAACATGTTTATTATTTAAATTCACGTTGTTCTTGGATTCTCAATTTGACATGATACCATATCGATTGTCTTCAACGTCGTATCTTCCTATTTATCGAAATGTCTAAATATGGTACTTCAACGTCGTATCTTCCTATTTATCGAAATGTCTAAATATGGTACGGTTATTTCGTTATTTTCTCGTCGTGTCGTGGGAGCTTTGAAGGCAATGTCTGAGCACACTCAGAATTTTGCAGAAGAAACGAAAGGTCTGTTTAGACAACATTTTGTGCGTTATAAATGCTGTTTCATAGAGTTGTTGAGATAAGAAGGAAATATTGAAACCATATTTCTTTTACTCCCCTCTGCTTTCTCATATGTAGAACAAACCATGATCTTTTTTTTTAGATTCACTAAATCAAATAAATTTAATAAATTTCTATTTGGTGAATATTACAAAAGTCAATATTAATTTATTTTTCAGGTTTTTAATATTCTAGATTTTTAACCAAAATAATTAGAAATTAAATGGAAAATATTTTAATTTAATAAATTTCTAGCTTTTTCATGTTCCGTTTGTTTAATTCCTTTATTTAAACTAATTACTAAATCATTTAATTAATCAATTTAATCCTATCGACATGAGAAACCACCTTCATAAAAGCCCGTACAAGAATATTGATAACCAATCCATACCTTAAAAACGAAACAAGTAACTAATTTAGAATACAAAATTTAAAACTTAATTTGGTGTGGGGACCACTCCTGAGGAGGGCCCCTCCAAAAATAGGCGTATGCCGCTGTAAGCGGCGAACACACGGTATTCTTTAGTAAAAGGCGAAAGAATAGTTCGCTCTGTGTTCACCGCACGGCTCCGTGTGAAAAACCTGAGCCGGGTGGCTTCTTTTATAGCTATGGGAATCGCTCCAAGACGTGAGACTTAGCGATGTGGGACAAAATGAATATAAGATTTCAGAGTTTCCTTCTAATAATATATCCATTTTTCATTCTCCAAGTCAGCAAAAAAGAAAAAAAAAAAAAAAAACTTATATTTCTTCATAGATCTTTCACTTAGTGTTCGTAGGAATTTTTTTTTTTCTTTATATTTAACTAATTTGCGGCTTGATTTTCATCCTGTTGGTTTGGCAGATGATGAACTGAAACAACTTGACTCATGAAACATTGAACTTGGAAAGACCTAACTAATTTGGTTTTGCTAGCACATCTAAACGACCTTAGTGTTCGGAGTCCTTCCTTTTTTCTTGATTATGGAGCTCTAAATTGATTGATTCTCGCAATATTTCTTCAGATTATATGTTGATGCTGACGATTATTCAAATTTTGAGCGTCGACTTTGCGGTCTGTTGATCCAGGTAAAATTTTAAGTAACATGCATTGCCGTCTTCTAGTTTCGATTGAACTGCTAATTGAAAAGCTCAGAGAATGATTCTGTCAATTTCGCGAATGAGATTTTAGGTTAAATTGTTTCCGAGTTCGACGTTGATCAATGTAGAGTGCATGAGATTCTATATTCCGTTACTTTTTCGAACATCGGGGATTTGTGTGTAGAAATGCACAAAGCACGAGAGTGTATAATATAGGATTTTCTGAGACCTAAGCCTGTGAATATTCAAGTACAGGCATCCCGATTCTAGGCTTTACAATTTCAAGCTATAGATTGCCTAATGTTTCAAACCTGAATAGCAGATAACTCCCCCTGCATAATGGGATTTTTTATTCGAGTGGATAGCTCGAGGAGCAGGGGCTTCCTTCTTTCCGGCATGGGGTCTATGAATTTGGTTGATTGAATACAACATCTTTGGTTTTTTATGTATTAGAGATTTGAGTTTATGTAGTTAAAACGTTCGAAATAGTTGCTGAAATTGGTTGAGATAGGCATGTTATGTTGCATTTTAATTAAGTCCTACATGTTGTACCCAACAGTACAAATTACAGATAGCCATGAACTACATTTTGCGTTTAGTTATAGCATACCCAACGTAGGAATCTTGTAAGAAGAAAGATGTCATTAATATCTTATCATTCTCTATCAATCTCTATCAGCCCCTGCAAAGTTACTGGTATTTCCTGATCATCAGAAACTGCCAGGGTGGATGATGATAATAAGTAAATCCCAACTTCGCTAACTGTCTTCTTTGAATGTAATGGTTGCTGAGATTGAGACTGCTTGCAGTGTGCAATGGCTCCCTGAACTGAGTTCTCAAACTCTGAATTCATACCGCCGCATACCTTTTGAAAATACCCTTTTGAATCGTTTGGACATGAAGAGGAAGTGGGATGCAACATTGCAGAAGATGATGGCTTGATATTTGGTTGTCTCTTAATGGCCAGTGAGAACGATCTTCTGTTGTGATCCATATTGCCTTTTTCCTTATTCAAATTGGCAATAGAGATTGGAATTTGTCCCAATGGCTTTCTCTTTTCCAATTTAGCTCCCTTCTTTGAGCATTCATTGGCTTTTGAAGCTAATCCTTCATCTGCCATCTTTGTAGCTGCTGCAGTGGACTCCTCTGAGCAACCTGATTTGGTGAACAAAGATTTGATGTAAGCTCTGGAAGCTTTCAGCTTGAGACAAAGGGAAGAATGCTTAAGCTTTTTGGTCCAAGACTTTTTCGAACTTTCACCATTCAAATAGCTCGCTTCGGATGAATACTCTAGAAGATATTCGTCTGGATTTAGTTCCCTACTAATCTGACAAGATTCGGAAGGAGAAATGTTGCAGGATTCTAAAGGAGTACTTGTTGCAGTAGGCGAATTGACAGCAGTGGAAAATGGAGTGCTGTAAAATTCTTCAAAAATGTCTATTCTGTAATCATAATCAGAACTAGACTTCTGCAGCAGTTTCTCTACCATTTGCAGGCGTGGGGGACGATGAAGCGGGAGAAGCTTCCCATTGTAGAAGAGCTCGTCAGCTGGAGAAGTCGTAGGCTCTCTTTCCCGAGTATTCGAAGACATTTGAAACTCGAACTCTCTGGATTGCCGCGGAGAGCTTTTGGAGTGACAGAGAAAGTTGGAGTACGGACCAATTTCCATATCTATATAGTCATCATCTGCTGAATCATAAGATGGGATGTCAACAGCCATATCTAGTAACTCCCTCGCTCTCTATTGCTAATCTTTGCTGATCTGAAACTATGCTTTATCAGGTGGTTCAAGGGCCGGAGCACCTTTACACCTGAGGATGCTCGACTTTATATCAGGTCCATAGAGATAAAAAGTATAGGGAATTTATAAATGGCACTCTTTTAATAATGCTTCCAAGATGAAATTAGAACATAAATAGAGCTAACCTGCAGGACCAGCATTGACCCATACCACAATTTTATTAATCCTCAGTGAACTAGTTTTTTTTTTTTTTTTTTTTTTTTTTTTTTTTTTTTTTTTTTTTTTTTTTTTTTTTTTTTTT
>NW_019268525.1:1255635-1259591 GCF_002738365.1 Cucurbita moschata
TTTTTTTTTTTTTTTTTTTTTTTTTTTTTCCTTTTAATACTTAGTGAACTAGATTTCTTTATGCCTGATTTCTCATTGTTCCACTATGCTTGCTGCAAAAGAATGCACTAAAATAGTCTGGTTTCTTTCTTTAGTATCATTCTTTCTAGTGATGTAGAAAACCATTAAGAATTTAAAATGGTGAAATTTTGCATCTTTTTCATGTGGGCTTACTTTGCTTGCAAATCACTGAAACTGGGTTAAATTATTTGTCAACCATTATTAAAGAATCAGTAAACAAAAAGGATTAGCTGAGACATGGAACTTTATTTCAAAGTTTCCTTTCCAAATGCTAATCTAGAGTTCTTAGAATAGGCACCTGAAAGTTCTTAGTATAGCCATTTTTCTCAACAGCTGCGTGGCTCACCAGACAAAGATCAGTTTTAAGAGCCAAACCATACCCCCAAACCAGGCTTTTCTGTTCTCCAACAGCATGCTACTTCCTTGACATAAATTAATAAACAAAAACATGATTGGGGACAACTCCACTTTCAACTAGAACATAAGCACTTTTGTCTTGTTTTATTTCTTTCTACTGCTGAATTCCTGGGTGGCTTTACTTTTTAACAATCCTACTAATCTGCTTACATCGATTGATGAGTGCTCAAATCTTCTTCCTTCTTTTTTCTCTTTTCTCTTTTCTTTTTTGTTTTATGTGTTTTATATCAAAGACTACTTTTAAACTGCTCCTATAAATTTCAAGCAATAGGAAAAAGTTGGGATCAAATTGCCTTGTCATCTGCTTTTAATACATTCTCCTCGTTTCTACTATGAATTCTCACTCTCTCCAAAGATAACTTAGTTTAAATTTATGCTTTCTGAAATGGAAACAGGTTTGATATAATTAGCCTCAGAGGGTGAACATGGACTCCACAACCTGTGATGTGCTTAAGAAGTGTGAAACAGGAAGCTTCAGATTTGTCAGGAACTGAAAACTCTGTGGGCTCTGCAAATGTAGCTAACAAGCATAGTATTGAACTCCATTATAAAAAGATTGGAGTTGGGAAGCTCGTGATTGTGTAATTTATGTTGGGTTTGTACAAAGGGATCAGCAATAAAACCTGAGTTTGTGTAATATGATTGATTTTAAATTTTGAATTTCAAAATTTATAATTTTTAAACCGTAACGAATATCGGTAAGTTCTTAATTTGAAATCACAAGGAATATTATAATCAAAATCTCTAAAGAAATGCTCAATCTATTTCTTAGTTACATAGAATTTGTTGTCACTTGTTTTATAAATTAAAAGGATTATTGCAAATTGCAGTTCTATATTATTGAAATAAACAATAAATTTTTAACTTTTAGATTTCAGAAACTACACGCATTCAGAAATTCTGGAGAGGGAAAGAGAGAGGAAGGCCACAACTAAGAGCCACCAATGAGATCCACCAATGAGATCCATCTCAGAGACCCACTACCCAGAAAATCAGGATAAAAAAGCTATCTTCCTATTGGCCAAGGGTTCTGGAATGTCTCAATAAACCCTTTCTTATCAAGCTAGGGTTCTTATTAGCAAAACAAAGCTGCCCTTTCAAGAAAAACTTGGGCCAGGCAAGTTTTCAGCCCACTACTTTCTGTGCCCTATCCTGGAAGGCAAAGGCATGGAAGCTCCATTAGCCATCATGATGTCCTTCAAAAGATAAATTCTAAGTCATAACAAAATTCACCTAAGGCCACACCAACTAATCTGTCTGAAAAGACTGGGGTCTCCCGATACTAAAAACTTACCTTCAGCCGAGCACTTGTTTCTTAGGAAATAGAAATTCGAACTTCTATCCTTCTTCTATCCTCTTAGTAACTAATCAAATCAAATAATCTTTCGGGAAAGATTAGTCTCCCACTAATGAATGGTTGCCTAAGATATTGTCTTTTTCTTAGGAGATAGAAATTCGAATTTCTAACTTCTTAGTAACGAGTATATGTTTTAATCAAATGGGCTACCCCTTACCTTAGGGATATCAAAAGGGTCATCTTGATTTGACTGTTTCCCTTCATTGGCTTTATATTACAACATATATGTTTCAGAATTTATACAAGTGAACAAATTAAAAAACCACAAGATATACAGAGAACAATTACAGTGGAAAGATTATGATCCAAGCTTGGAGTTTTGGGGGATCTTTCTTAATAATAAATTAGGTTGATTCATTGAGGAGCGAGCATATAATGTGTATGAAAGAGCTAGTTCTTTGAGTCACCTGACCTCAGTTCCCTTTCCAGCTCGTCGAATTCCCATTCACCAATGTCTTCTGTTGAGTAGTCAAGACTCACTTTCCCGAATTCTGATTCCAGCTTCGCTAGCTCAGCGGCAGCATCTACTGTCTGTTCTGCATTCACTGCAGGTAGTACTTCCAGCTGCTTACCAGTTTCGACTTTTGAGTTCTTGCTGTCTTCTGCCGAAGGTTGTGGAACACTACTCTGCGCCTCCTCTCTAGATTCTTCTTCTGCTCTTGGAGGCGGAGTTTCGATTTCTAGATTGGGTCTCTCGATAGAGTCAAAACTCTGCCGCAGTTTTTCAATATCATCAAACAATTCTTGAACTCTAGAATCATCTTTCCTGAATTGAGGTAAAAAGAAGGGTTACTTTTGGGTAATAATGAAATGTAAAGCAGTATTAGAATAGAATTCATATCACTGAAACTACATTGCAGATCTTACCTGGAAACTTGAGCTTGTTGAGCCAAAAACTGCTCTTTCATGTGATCCACAACACTGAAGGTAGTAATGATCTACAACAAGAAAAGAAATTAAGGTTAAAAATGTTCAACATCCATGATGAAGTCAACTTTACACTGGGCAGGAAAATTGTAGGCAATGTCCGATAATTTCAACTGGGAACATTTTTCTTACAAAGCATTCATTAGTTTTTGTGAAGAAAATACCAAACAAACCAGAGAGTGCACAGCAAAACAAGCCCATGTGAGAACCCGCTCAAAATTTTCAAGTCATGTATATCAGTCCCAATTATCAGGTATTAATAAAATGAGAAATAACTCAAAACAAAGAGTAGAAATCGAAAGAAAAGAATTGCAGAGCTGCGCAGCATTCTGCACATCCTAACAATCTTGAACAAATCTAGAATACTTCTATTTCCATCCACAAAAATACCCACACAAAAGAGTCAAAGGCCCAGAAAAACATTAAAACCTGCCTCTATTATGAAGGGATCAGGAGCTCAGCCAACAAATAAAGCAAGACAAATTACGAACAAAACTCCCCAGAAAGTCAGAAGAAACTTGCCCAATTGCGAGGAGAAAAAAAAAATAAGGAACTAGGAACGGAAGCCGAAAGATATATAAAAACAGACCTCTTTAATTCTCCTTGAGCAAATTTTATATTTAAAAAATATTTATAACTTATCATCTTTCCACCATTACTTTACACAACCTATTCCCAATAAAAAATGTTAAAAACCAAGAAAATATGGGATATGCTCTGAGATATGGATTTCCAAAGACTTCTCAACTTTGCATGTAAAGCCAATATTTTCTCTGAAGGTTATGGATTTCAGACCTCCCTAACGAACAGATTTAGACACATCATCCCACCTGTCCAAGCGACCAGAAAACCAACCAAAAACCAGCATGTTAAGCAATGTGGAATATACAAAGCCTATAATCAATCTCTCCGGGCCTCCTATTGGTCAACATGGCTTGGAAGGAATTCGCAGATCTTCCATTATAAAGAACAGTGTTCTGATAGTTTTTTTTTTCTTAATCTCTTACCTATTTAGCCCTCATTGGTGTAAATTGTCTCCTCTGTTTGTAATAATAGCTTGACTGCTCGTATTGCCAATTGGAAAACTTTTTTGTAAGTTTCCTTAGGCATGGGATTTTCATTCCCCCACATTTTGTAATTTCATCTCATCAATGAGATGATTCTTATACCCCCCCCCCCCCCCCCCCCCCCCCCC
>NW_019268525.1:1260283-1266412 GCF_002738365.1 Cucurbita moschata
TCCCCCCCCCACAAAAAAAAAGAAAAAAATGCTATTACAAATGTAAAATAAGAACTAGTTATGCTGCCCTTCCATGTTTTAAGCAAAGTGTAATGGAAAGTTTATACCTTAGCTTCATAACCCAGATATTCCCTTTCAAGATTATTTGTAGGGCTTAGAACTTTTGACTCGTCATTTTCCAGTATGGATTCTTCCGACCTGTCCAGAATGACCTGATAGATAAGAAAACTTGCTTCGGGACAAAATAGGATTTTGATAACAAAAGGGAAAAGGTTACCTCTGCCTCAAATTCTTTAAATTCTCCACAAATTTTTCAATACGGCTGATTGACGGCTCCAACTCTTTCTATATCAGATGATCCATGCAAGGTTTCGAACATATGGGAGGTCAGAGCTTATTCATAAATTAAAAATCATAATTCATTCTACATTTAGGATACATGTATTCTTCAGATAATATTATGAATACCTTATAAGCAGATAGAAGATCAATAGCCAAGTTGACAAAGTAACCTTCATGTTTTTCCAACGCATCGCTTTAGAAGGAAAAGAAGCAAGCGTCTAAGTGTAACAAAACTTGATTGCGAGAAGAAACATTGTACAATGATCTTTTGCATATTCCCTCACTAGAGCACTCCAAGAAAAAACCCTTGGGAAAGTTCTAATACTAACCATAAATATTGATGAAAAATAACAAGCACGGCAATAAAATACATACTTGACCTCCTTCTCCTTATTTTCTCTATGTAGGCATTGGATATTCCACGTATCTTCCAGAAAATTAATCCACATATTCAAAACATTTGATTCTGCCTTACACGAGGAAATGGATTTTAACAGCTCATCTTCCTGAAAGCATTCAGAGAGAACATGTAATGGATAAAGATGAGAACATACATGAAAATAACATACCAAGACAGCAAAAGTAAACAAAAAAAATGCACCCTTGTCTTTAAATGTGCGACAATCTTGTTATTGGCCTCCTCAAACTGATCTCTCTCTTCCACCATATTTCGAAGGCGTGCATGTGCAGCAGCCAAGGATATGTTAACCTACGCCGTATAGTGACACCATATGTTCAGAGTTATAGAAGTATATTGAAAGTGGAAGAAACATTAAATTTCAACCCCTCTTTCTTTAACCCATTTATCAATAAGCGTAGTCGGGGAAAAAGAAAATAGAGGCAAAGGCTAAAGCCTGAAACGTATCCACCGAGGGAACCATAGAAATGAAAATTAGATTAAGTCTGATAAAGGCAAAACCATAGTGAACTCTCTCAATCGAGGGATCAAAGACATCAAGATAGAAAACACATGAAAATAAGCTTTCTAACATTCCAAGTTTACAAATTTATGTGAGAATCCACAGGCATCTCGGGCACTGGAATGACCTCTATATCAATGAAAATACTATTGCATAAAAATCATGTACAAGTTCAGTGAATGAGCAGCACAAGTGAAACTCATTTCTTCATTATATCATGGTAAACCATGAGATCTGGGTTGGAATACGAGAAAAACCTTTTTTAATTGAGCTTCAATATCATCTCTCTGTCTTTCAAGTTCTGCAATTTCTGTAGTTAGTTCCTGTAAATAATTGAAAAAATAAACTTAAGTTTTCTATCTACAAAAGTTGAAAATAATATATATGGTTGTAATTAAGTGCCATTTCTATATCTCTACCACATACGTAACACAGAGTTCAAAACAGATCTGAAATGTGATTGAACATACACAATAAAATAACGTTGCAAAGTAGGTCCTCGATACAATTCTCGATCAAAGACACCAAGATCCTGACATGAGGTTGAGAATTATTTTTAAATTTTGTTTTTAAAAACTGTTTAGCAATCTGATTTTCAATGATTATTTTCTATTATTTTGAATTTGTTAAATTGGTTGGTGAAGATATTTATAATTTGTCTTTTGCCTTTCATTTATTTTTATATTGTTTTTTTTTTAATTTTTTTTTTTATATTATTTGAAATCAGCTTCTAAAACTTATCCAGTGGAACAAATTTTCTCAAAAAGAAAAACTATTTTTGTCAATATGACATCTCTACCTCCTCCTAGAGGCTGTAGATTCAAAAATAAAACTTTTTTTATTTTTTTAATAAACCAGAAGCTATTTTTAAACACTAGTCCAAACAAAACCTAACCTTCTCTTTTTCACCAGTTTCAGTTGCTTTGGTCAGACGAACATTTAGTGCTTCCTCTTTTTGCAATCTGCAAATTAAAAAGGGGGAAAAAGTATCTCTTATTGATTTTTTTTAACAAGAAACCCAAAACACCCTTCAACCACAGTGATTTTTTTAAACAAGAAACAGATACATTCAAAGAAAGAGGAAGACAGCCATTTATTAGTTTCACGTGGAAAAGAGTTCAATAAGCCATAAACAATTTCTCTTATTGAAGTCCTAAACAGATAATACAGAGAATATCAACACATATCAGCAAAGAAAAAGCAGCTAACGTATGAATTCTAGTTCAATATCATTTAGGAAACTGGGATCTTTACCTATGATCAGTAATGTGCTTTTCAGCTTTCACACAGGAGTTTGAAAGAGACTCTGACAAGACTTTCAATTTATCAATCTGTATATAAGTAGACATCACAAGTACAATGAGTACAAATAAAAATTTAGACCGGCAGGTTCAAGACATCTCCAGAACAATACCTTCTGAGCATGAATTTCGGGAGAATCTCCATTGTTTAAGAATTTCTTCTTCATCAGAAGTTCATCTACTCTAGAACAAATTCGTATGTGTGAAAGTGCTGCTTTCAATGCCTGTCGCATAGTTTTTTCCCAGTCCGTCAAATTCATAAAAGAGCATAACTTGACATATCATATTACAAGGTGGTAACTCAGTACACTATATAGTACAAAATGTGAAGATATCACTTTTGAGAGAAACAAACGTTCACCATGTAAGTTGGACTCTTCCAGTCTCATAATAGCTAGTTGGAAGGTGAAATAATATAAGGTACAACAAGAGACAATGAACGTACGGATATCCTAATAAAACTTTTGAGATTTTTAATTAGATATACAACTCATCAACAATATGATAACTAACGGTCACTGCTCTGATAATCATCAAGATTGAATTCAAGCTATATTTATTAGCCACACCAAAAGTATGTTTGGCATACCTCTTAAATTGTTTTATTAGCCACAGATGAGAGTACTTGTTTTTTTTTTTTTTTAATTTCCGGAACTAAAAGTTTCATAGTTTCCAATAAAATTAATTGACAGTAATAACTTTATCAACTGGCTGACCTCAATTGTTTCTAGAGTGGTTTCTTCTGATGTATTGCCGTAGTCTGCATTTGAAGACATCGAGGAAGCTGACATTCCTTCAAGTTTTGTCTTCAAATTGGACAATTCAGTATCTACTCTGTGGCCAGAGAGCAAAACAAATAATAGAGAAAAGACCATTATGTTAGCTTACTCTGACCATTTAACAGGAGAAGCAAGGATGATGGGTGTAGTTCAAATAAAGAGACAGCGTACCATTCCTAAAAATCATCTAATTAGTACCCAGCCTAGGGCATTTTTTATCCTCTTCATTACTTGTGGAAATGCATATACAAATTGAAAATTATTTTTTGATAAGAGAAACTGAAAATCATTGAGCACATATCAAACACGCAGCAGTATAAAATAAAGAAAAGAAAAGGTAGACAACATAAAACAAAATCACATTATCTTTGAATGTGGAAATCAGCTCCTCATTGTTCTTCAGTTTGCACACTATCTGTGGGCAGGACAGGATTTAATGTAGACTGTAGAGGTCAGATGGAATGACTACATGACATTTTTTTTTTTCTTTTTTTCTTTTTTTGTATATGAAGCACAATATGGCAAAATTTTATTCATAAAAGAAAGGGCTGAAAAGATTTCAGATGCCATTCCCACAAGGTTCCCTCGTAGAAATTAATCAAACAAAAAGAAACCTGTTCTTAAATGAAACAAGAAGGCTAAAGTCACCCCTTGATCCCTACGGCTTATAGCCCATTAAATAAGTATACTTGCTGTATAGCGAGATACTAAATAACATAACAATCACACACATACAAAAGTTGTAGAAATGGAGACCAAGAAGAAAAGAACAAAATAACTCATTTCTTACCCACCTCCCAAGATCAACATTAATCTTCAACCCTGAAATTGCACTTTGTGCAAATTGGAGCAATTCTTCCCGCTTCACCTGTATTTAAGATCTCCCGTAAGACTTTGCACAAAGAAAAGAAGTGGAATGGGAAAATGCAAAAGTTTGTCTTACTAATTCATATATCCACACAGTAGAAATCATATAAAGATGATTATAGCATGTGAAACGCGTAGTCAGTTACAACTTATAGCTACAATGTATGTTAAATCCTTAAAACTTTACCAACACTTCATCCTCGTAGCTGGAAAAAGATTTTGCCAGATCTTGTATGCTGCTAACTATTGCATTATGAACTTCTTTCCCACCTATAAGGCATAATCTGCAGGAGATATTATTAGAAATTTGTTCATTAAATATTAATATTCGATCAGAAACCAAACAAGTTGAAATTAAAGAAAACAAAGAGGGTTTAGAACAGAGGCACAAGACGCTAGAGCAGATGACTAATTGACTGGAAACCAATAGTCAAAATCAAGGTCAAAAGTTTGAGCCCAAGAAAAGTAAAGATAAAGATGGTGAGGATCCATCATCGTAATGTGATTAAAAAAACAGAACTCTAATTATCTCCTCCTGATAAGAACTATTAAAAATAAAATAAAATAATCCCCTTAACTTCACAAACATCACCATAATGAAAATTTGAAGCTGTGTATCTGTTGGATTCTTAGTAATTAGTACTTCCACACAGAAATTATGATCTATACTGTTAGCATAAGTGTGGGACAGACCCAAACATGTCCAGGAGAAGAGACACTTCTTCCTCATCTGGCGCTTCAAGAATCTGTGGCACAGAAAATAGTTAATTTGTTGGTTATATCCTTCATGACAATTTAAAAAACACAAAATTTGACACCAAAAATTCAGACCCATGGTCTGAACACATCAAAAACAACGGTGAATTAAAAAATAACAATCTAACAATTCAAAATATGATGTCTCACTTGCGTGCATTTCCTCCATATCCAATAAAGCTAACTGATTCATCAATCACATCCAAGAAGGTGGAATTAAAGCTTGTTTCCATCATCACTCAAAAGTATAACTTTTACATCTCCACCTCACACAAGTACTACGCGCAGTATATCTCCACCTTTGTATAACATCAATATCGACCATTGTTGTTAAAAAGATAAGTCCAAAAGGCATATAAATCTTGGCACCTATAAAAAATATACTTGTAACTAACTACCCATCAAGCAACGCTCACCCTTCTCTCAAATTTTATTTTCATAACCAAAAGAAATTACGGTTGTTTTACAATGCAAGAGTTCGTCTTAACAAATTAATTATATATTTGATTCATCAACAAGTTTGATCATAGACAGCACACATCTTTTCATATGAGTTCCATTCAAGTCAAAAGCTAAAACGGGTCATTCAATTTGGGCCCAGTAAGTTCTTCATCTTTCAACAAAACCTAAATGCAGAAACCTCCTACTAATGAACTACATCATATTGTCATCGAGTTAACATACCATAGATAATGTAATTCCCTCCAGAGCTTGACTATGAAGAAACACATCATAGAAGTTCATTGGTTCCCCTCCAACATCGGGTTCATAATACAAAACCTATTCATGATGGTAAAGGTCAGAACAAAATAAACACAGAAGGAGAAAAGCTTTACAGACTAACTACTTTTGAATGGTATTTTCAAATTTTAATACTTTTAAAATATGCAAAATTTCAAATGGTATCAAGAAAATGCTAATCACCTATTTCCATCTTCTAATTTTTCATAACGTCTATAGATCTGTACAATTCCTTTTATGCCATTGAGAAATTTTTCTTTCAATTTTTTCTTCCTTCCTCTTCTCCTCTTCTTTCTGAGAGGAAACAATTTCCAGTCTCTCGGAAACCTTTTTGATTTTGATGTCATTTGTTGAAATTACAAGTCAATTAAAAATCTCTCGTAAATAAAGGTCAACTGTGTTTTTTTTTTTTTTTTTTTTTTT
>NW_019268525.1:1266910-1288244 GCF_002738365.1 Cucurbita moschata
TTTTTTTTTTTTTTTTTTTTTTTTATGAGAGAGAGAGAGATATTCTTCTAGCCATAGCCATAGGTATCTAATTGCTACACCACTAAAGAACGCATAGCCATAGGTATCTAATTGCTACACCACTAAAGAACGCATAGCCATAGGTATCTAGAAATCCTTCTAGCCATAGGCATCTAGATATCCTTCTAGCTCTCCATAACATTGTAAAATCAATGTGCAAAGTAACTTTAATGTCAATTCTAAAAATCCACCCCATGAAGTACATGAAAATGCACCAAGGTTTTTGAAAAATGAATAAACTATGAATGATATACGCCCATGAGGTGTTCATGAAAACGTTTAACTCACAATATCAGGCTTTCTTGGGCTTTCCTTTGCATCTTCAAAAGCAAGATGCTGCTCCAGGGTCTTTGCTGTCTCCTCGGATGGAACATCAGATAATTTTTTTACCTCTTTAAGCACAACCAACCAACTTCTCAACAACTGAGCTCTTTCAGGGCGCCCACAGGACACGGAAGCTTCTTCCAATCTTTGTATAGTCTGCCTAATACTTCTCAAGTTACGTGCCCCCTACATCAATTGAAAACCAAAAAGATGACTGAAGTATATAATTAAATACCCAATTCCCTTATTGAACCAACCAACAATACTCAGAAACAAAGCCAGCACCCTAAAGCGAAAAATAAAACTAAATGGTTATTACTTTTTCGGTATCAGATTGAATCAAATGGATCTTTAATAAAGTTCTAGGAAGACAGAAACGTCAAATGGGTACGACTTAAATTCATGGGAAGCCCCCAAAATCGATAATCAGCGCCTTGTTTTCCATTTCTCCGTTTTAAATATCATAATTATTTTCCATCAGGTACGAACCCGAAATTCACCCCATCCTCGTGTTCTCGCAAAAGAATCTCCAAAATTCAAGTAGATTTCTAAATGCCTCCGCGTAAAATTTCATCTAACGCTTGGATTTCCAAATTCACAACACTAAACGAGATTATAGGAAACAATCCCAACATTTCCAAATTCCACCACAGCTCAAAACGACGCCAGACCAAGAAAATAAACGTAAGAAGATATGAACGCGAAGAAAAATCCACAAAAATAAACGAGATTATAAAAAAAAAACATCCTGCATTTCTGCATTTCTGCATTTCACCACAGCTCAATACGACACCAGACCAACACAAAATCAATAAGAAAAACAGAGTGAATAGAAACAGGGGAAGTACAATGCGATCTTGTAGAATCTTGGCACCCTCAGCAACGGCCTGGCCAGCGTGGTGAACGACGGTGTCGGCATAATTCTTGACGACCCGAGTAAGATTGTTGTTGTTCCCAACCTCCACTGCTTTGCTCACTGCCAATCTCAGCCACGACATTTCAAATTTCTTCTTATCTCTATCAAGATTTTTGCAAAGCAATTAGCAATAGAATGATGACGAAGGAGAAGAAAAATGGCTATGGAGGAAGAAGATAATCCCACATGAGAAACACCTTTCGGCTTTCGGGGTTTATGTGTTCTGCAGAAAATGGCGCAAACTCTTTTGGAATTAGGAGGCAAACAAAGCCAATTGGACAGAGTCAGCGATGCCGAGGAATTGAAACGACGTCGTTATCAGTTTCTAACGGATAACGGATGGATCCAGCCCAGGCCCAGATAGTACTCCCGCGGCCCAGGCCCAACTCTAACTGCCTCCTGTTTTGTACCCAAAAATCTTTTATTAGGTTAAATAATTTTAAAATTCAAAAATAAAAATAAAAACTTTATACTTTTACACTTATTTTAAATTCAATGTTTATATATTATTTTTATGCTTCTTTCAGTATATAAATTTTAAATATTTTATATTTTAATCCAACGTTTATTAACCAATTTAATTTATATTTATATTAGTAATATAATTTATATCTTATCCACTCAATTACGATGGAGCAGCTCCATTTTTTTAATTTAGAAAAAAAATCTTTATTTTTATGTTATTCCACAAATATAAAACAAAGTGGTCAAATTAAAAACTTGGTTTTAAGGAGCTGTCGAAAAAAAACACAAAAAATAAATAAAAACACATTTAATTACATTATCTCTAAATTAACCAATAGACAGACCATTAAGCGTAATTACAGGCCACCTAGGAAATTACATCGAGCTGGCTTCAAATTAAATTTATGCCCTAGGTTTCATCAACCTTATTGTAAATAATAATGTTAATTTATTACTTATGTTTATGGTTTTTAATGAGCTATCATCATGACATAAATATCTCCCCAGGCTCCCACTCCCGCCAGCACTAAGCAATTTGCTTAATTTATAGCAACAATAATGCTTTCAAATTCAAGGATTTCTCCTCATGCGACGAAGAATGTGGCATTATTTTGGTTGTTGATCGTTTTATTGGAGCTCAATGCCTTCTTGGTCTATTGTTTTGGTAAGTTGCTTCAATATCTCTTGCTCTCTTTTTTTTCATTTTAATTTATATTATAATTTCATTTTTATATTGGAGTTTAATGTTTGTTGTCAACTATAACCGTCCCTTGTTTTGAGTTCTTTTTTTTTAGATTTTAAAGTAACGGTTCGTACTGATAATATGAGACCTTACATCGATTAAAGAGGAAAACCAATATTTCTTATATGAGTGCGGAAACTTCTCCCGTGGATGTATTTTAAAAATCTTGAAGGGGAGTCGAGATGAGAAAGCCCAAATAAGCATTATTCATATGGATGTATTTTAAAAATCTTGAAGGGGAGTCGAGATGAGAAAGCCCAAATAAGCATTATTCATCCAAATAAGCATTATTCATAGGGTGTGGAAACGTCTCCCTAAAAGACGCGTTCTAAAAACATTAAAGGGAAGCATTGAAAGAAAAACCCAAAGAACATGCGGAAACTTTTTCCTAATGAACGTGTTTTATAAACCATGAGAGGGAGTCTGAAAGGGAATAGGAGGCGATGATGTCTCCGTGGTTGACGTATTTTAAAAACCTTGAGAGGAAGTCTGAAAAGCCATAAGAGAAAGTCCAACAATGAGGGAAAACCCAAAAGGTCGAAAAGAAAAACCATATTAAACTTGTATATATAATTAAAAAAAAATTACATTTTTATTTAAAGTAGCATAGAAATTAATCTATTTAGCAAAATTTAATGATCGAGGATGAGCATAAACTGATTTTCCTTTTTGGGGCAGTCAACAGCGACGATTGGGTGAGCATCGACTGTGGCAGCGAGGATTTTCTAATAGACGGCTCTCTGGTTACATGGGACACAGACGATCTATACACTGACGCCGGAATCAATCAAAAAATTCGAACAAATAAAGATAAGCCGCTCGAAATTTTGACCACGCTCCGATTTTTCCCTTCGTCGAAGGAACAGAGCTGCTACAAATTGCCGATTTACGATCAAAATCTACGGTACCTTGTAAGATCCGGATTCCTCTACGGCAATTACGACGGCTTGAATCGGCCACCGGCGTTCGATCTCCTTCTCGACGGCAAGAAAATGTCAAAGATCGAGCCGGCGTCGGCGACGGAGACGATATTCGACGAATTGGTGTATACGTCCAAGAGATCTGGATTTATGAATTTGTGTTTGGCGCAGAGGAAAGACGGCGGAATTCCATTCATCTCTTCAATTCAAGCGGTTCCAACGGGCGACGATTTATACGCAAAGATGAAATTTAACGAAACATTTCGGGTTGTCACTCGGATTAACTACGGGAATGACGATGGAAGGTATGATTTTAAATTGGTTAAATTACAAATAAATTTTCAGTTTTTTCAATTATTTATTAAACATAAAATTAAAATTTTTAATAATAACATACACATAATATTCCATTTTAAATCTATTAAATTAGTTTTTTTTAAATTAACCCACCATTATAATAAACACCAAATTTAAAATTTATAATTAATAATTAAAGTATAATTAATCTAGTAGTTTCTTTCTATAATTTAACCTTTATTTATATGCTAGTATACATACACTCATTAATTCCTTAAAAACAAATCAAGCGGTAAATGTTAAAATGTTTTTTCAAGTTAAATTAATAAAAATACCTATTTGTCTGAAAAAATCTTTTAAATTTTAATAATATTTTTAAACTTAAAAAATTAAAAAAATATTTACCGTTAATTTTAGATTAAAATCATTAATATTATGTTTAGAAAACGGTCCTTATAACTTTAAAAATATTTCAAAAAATATCTTACAATTAAAAAAAATTTCATCAATACCTTTATAATTTTTAAAAAAACTTAAAATAAGAACTAAAAAAAACACCAAATTTTTCTTTAAAAATTTTTAAAAAAATACTATTATGGTTGGAACAACGTTTAAAAAAATATCCAAAAATTTTAAAAGTACTATTAAAAAATTGCATTAAATTTATGAAATGTCGATATATGGATTTTGTTCATATAACTCCCATAAGAATTTTTCTTACTCTTTTTATAAAGAAAAATAGCTATTTTGTTTTAAATATTTGTAAAGCAGAGTACCAATAGGGTGTGTATTTTTTTTAACCCAAAAATATTATTCAAAGTTCAGATGTATTTTTGAAATATACTAATAATAATTTTTTATTTTTATTTTTTAAATTTAAAAATATTATAGAAATTTTTAAAAGTGTATGTATACATATATATATATATATATGGTAGAAAGTTACAAAATTTAGGAGTCTAAAATTAAAATTAGACTGTGAAATAAAATAAATGTAAGGATTAAAAGTTGAGTGGTGAAATAATAAAAGAAAACATATTATTTAACATCATACCATTTTCACAAACTGATTTTTGGAAGAACAGCCTTTCGTCATCTGACGATAATTACGAAAGAATATGGACATTGGGAACCACTCCCCCAAACTGCAATGCAATATCAGCGATTCCCGATTTCGAATCGCCGGAAAACGATCCTCCATCCTTCGTCTTAGACAGCGCCATTGAATCCGTCAACGCCTCTTCTCCGATCATCCTCACCGTCGATTTCTCCAACGCCTCCTCTGCCTCCCAATCCGCTTATTTTGTCCTCTATTTCACTGAAGAAGAGGCTCTTTTTGATGACAAAAACAGAACCATCGATATCTTCATCGACGGCCAGAAATTGTCCACGATTACTACTAGTGTCGAAAGATGTACGGTGGTTACTCTGTATCCGATTATTGTGAGGACGCCGACTGTGAATGTGACGCTTTCCGCTGCAAATTCCTCCGCTGGCTCGCCGCCGTTGATCAGTGCAATGGAAGTTTTCGTTAAAGTTATCCCCACCGGCGGCGCGTCTTCCTTGCAATTTCCTTTCTTCTCCTTTATTTTGATGCTTTCTGTCTGTGTTTTCGGTAATTTACTCTGATTCCGACCCTTTTAAACCCTAATTACTGTAAACAATTGTTTCTAAACATTTTAATAGTCATTTTTGCTTACGTGGAAATTTAATATTTTAAATTATAATTCAAGATAAGGAATATTAGACACGTAATTTTTAATTATATATATACTTTGTTTCTTTTTGCAAAATTATAATTATATCTGTTTTATTGGAAGGGACAAATTCTACGCGACATTACTTTTATTCTTAAAATTCAATCATTATTGGAATTATTATTAGTGTATATTACGCGTTTTAGTATATCAAATTCCGATATTATATTTATAGCGAACCTCTACTTTAAAGAAAAATCCTATAAGAGTATTTTCTAGAATAAAATATTTAAATTTACTACATATATTTACATTAAATTATAAAAAATAAGGTTCGAATAATGTTTTGATCGATAAAATTTCATATTTATTTATTATAAATTTTTTAGATAGATTTTTAATTTGATTTAGATAATTGAATAATCTGATAGGGTCTTATAAGTTGGTTGGGATACATATCAATGAAGCTATTAAAAAATAAAAATAATATATATGATCTTTTTTTTTAATGTATAATGACTAAAATAAAGAGTCAATAAATATTGTGCGACCGTCTAAAGATAATTTTGATAATTATATTTTTTAAATGCATTTTAAAAATTTATAGGGTGTTTAAAATTATGACATATTATCATATAATAACAACGACAATCTAACCTTTAAAATTATAAAAATTAAATTAAATTTTTTTCGAAGTTAGAGGAGAATTTACAATTCAATGATAATAATAAATTGTAAATAAAAACACGAATATTCCATAAAAAGACAAATAATAATAATAATAATAATAATAATGATGATAAGAAATTCATGCCAGTGTCATCATCGTTCGTCCTCGTCCCCATTAATGGCGCGGCCAGTCGCTTTGGCAAAAACGCGCAATTTCGCAATTTTGAGAAACTTTTCATAATTTTTGTATTTTTCCAAAAAGTCAATAATAATAATAATAATAATCATATTTTTTTCCGACTTCGTATATTCTATTACTGTTGTGTTTATTTCATATTTTTTACCATTTTATTAGCAGATTTCAAATAGAAGTTGGTCATTAAAAATATTTATTTAAATTGGTTAATATATCAATTAAAAGAGACCATTTCAATATATTTGTTTAATGTATCAATTCATTAAATATTGTTATAATTTTTTTTTCCATTTTTTTTTATTTTATATAAAATATTTTCTCTAATTTGACTAATAAAGATAAACACAATTTTTTTTTTTCAATCAAATAAGAAGATTTAAATATTATTTTAATTTTATACAGCTGTCTCTATATTTTTGAAATCACAATTTTGTGAAAACAATAATATATTCATTGTTTTTTTTTTCTAAAATGCATAATAAAACGCTTTCATAAATTACAAAATTTAAGTATTAAAAAAAATTCAAAAAATTGGTCGAAAAATAACTATTGACACTTCATAGATTATTATTTTAATATTATTTTGAAAAGTTGAGTATTTTTTAAACGTGTTAAATATATTTTTTAATTAAAAAAATTTAAAAGTGTTTTTTTTTTAATTTTTTAAAAAACATTAAACTAATTATTTAAAAGGGTATTTATGAAAATTTAAGGGTAGTTTTGAAATAAAACGTCTTTCATTTAAAATTAACTATTTTTAACTTTTTCTAAAGTTTAAGATATTTTTAATTTTTTTTAATTTTAAGGATATTATTGAAATATTTGAAAATTTATGATCGGTAAAATTAAATTGATTAATCATTAAAATTAGATAAATTTGTCCGTTGATTGAGACGGAAGAAATGAAGAAAAGTGATAGACCTTGTCTTTGATTATCTTCCGGACAAAATTATTCCCTGATAATCCAACCATTCCACTTCCCACCAACACGAAGCTTCTCCGCCATTTTCATACCTAACAATGGCCGTTCCACCAACTGTGGGCCAACGGGACTCATCGTTTCGAGTCACCGATCGCCATAGCTGTCCTCCTCTTTCTCATCCATCAAGTTCTAGGTCCAAATTGCTTTGACCCCACTCTTCCTTATCCAATCTGCTCCGCTTTTCCACTTCCCTTTCGACTTTTTCAGTCGCATCCTGTGAATTTGTCAAACATAACGTGATGGGATGTTTATTCTTTCGCTTTTTTTAGACCATTTTAGTCTGTTTTTAATGCTTTGGCTTGTTTGATTGATTTGATTGACCTTAGGTTTTGGAGTCCTTGAGTGCTTTTAAGAGTGAGATTCTTCTGGGTTGCTTCTTAGTCTCTGCTTTAATGGCGGGTGATTACTGATTCTATGTTAATTTGTGGACTGAAGTGATTCTTCTGCTTGCTCGCTTGTTTTTCTGCGAATTGGCTTCTGGGTTCTTGTTATCTTGGCAGGATTCGTCTTGTTTGGAGTTTCGTGTTCTTGTTCTCAAATTTGAATTGTTTTGATCGGTAGTAAAACTGAGATTGATTTTGGACTGTGATCGATTCTTTCACTCATTGATCACTTGTTTTCCTCAGAATCGCCTTTAGGGTTCTTAAATTCCTGTTTTCTTAATCTGATTCTTTGATTTTTTTTTCTCTGTAATTCGATCATCTACTTTGTAAATCTCAAAGCCTACCGCCATGGGAGCTTCAAACCTCCATTTTCTCATCTGGGTTCTTTGTGCTCTGTGTTCAAGATCATCTCTCTCATCAGGATTCTCTCCTGATGATAATTTTCTGATCGATTGTGGATCAACCTCCAATATAACAGTGGGAGGTCGTCTATTTCAACCTGATGGATTTTTCTCTGACAATCTTTCAAACCCGAATGGGAAATTTGTTTCCACTGCTAGCAAAGTTTCTAGTTCATCTCCACTGTTCTTATTCTCTCATCTCTTTCAAACTGCAAAAGTATTTGAAACAACTTCCGAATACAATTTCAAAATCAAGAAACAGGGCAGGCACTGGATCCGCCTCTACTTTTACCCTTTTGTTTATGAGAACTTCAATTTGAGTTTAGCCAAATTCTCAGTTTCTGCTCAAAATATCACCCTTCTCAAAGAGTTTCAGATCGAGAGTGGCTCGATAATCAAGGAGTATTCTCTGAATATCACTTCTAGTGATCTTGTTCTTACATTCACTCCCATGGTGAATTCATTTGCCTTCATCAATGCCTTGGAAGTTGTTTCTGTTCCTAATGAATTGATTCCTTTGGTTGTCCCTACTGTTGAGAAGATAGTAGAAAGTTTGGGGAATAGGGCATTGGAGACAGTTGCTAGAGTGAATATGGGCAACGAAACCGTGCCTCCGAGTAACGATACTCTCTCGCGCCTTTGGGTAGCAGATGGTCCATTCTTGATGCATAACAATCAGGCTGTTGCTGGGAGGTTTGTGTCAAATCTCACGAGAGTGAACATGACAACAGACTCTGAGATTATGGCTCCTCGTTCTGTGTATGGAACAGCAACTCAGTTAGGGGCTGAACCGGATGCGAATGCTAATATTAACGTATCATGGTCCTTCGATGTCGATCCAGGCTATGAATATCTGATTCGTTTTCACTTCTGTGATATTTTAGATCTTTCTTTTGGATCGCTGTTCTTTAATGTTTTCGTGAACTCGTGGATGGTTAAAGATCATCTTGATCTTAATAATGTCACTTCAGGCATCATAGGTGCACCTTATGTCCTGGACACCATAGCCAGTTCAATTGACAGCTCTAAATTCAAAATAAGTGTTGGCCCTTCCAGTTTTCATGAGTACTCAGCTGCAATCCTTAACGGACTCGAGATCATGAAAATAAGCGATTCTCGGGGGAGTCTTGATGAACTCCCCTTTGATATACACTCGAAGAATAGTTCCAATGTGAAAGTAGGTCTCATAGCAGGCTTGGTTGCTGGACTGGTTGCTGCTGTTTTGGTCACGCTCGTCGTCGTACTGTGTCGACGAAGAAGGAAAGCGGGGCTCGTCGGTTATTTGAAGGAAGAGGAAAATTTTGGTGTGAATGGAAGAGAAAGCAACTATGTCATTGGATCTGTTGGTTATAAATATCCTCTTGCATCCATTTTGGAAGCTACTGATCATTTTAGTGAAAGTTTAGTCGTTGGCCATGGCGGGTTTGGGAAGGTTTTCAAGGGAATGCTGAGGGACAACACGGAAGTGGCAGTGAAACGAGGGGCCTCGAAGTCTCAGCAGGGTCTTGCCGAGTTCCGAACCGAAATTGAGATGCTATCCCAGTTTCGCCACCGGCATTTGGTATCTCTGATCGGGTACTGCGACGAGCAAAATGAGATGATTATTATTTACGAATACATGGAAAAAGGGAGTCTCAAGGACCATTTGTATAGCTCAGAACTTCCAAGTTTAAGCTGGAAACAAAGGCTTGAGATATGCATTGGCTCAGCCAGAGGGCTTCACTATCTCCACACTGGCTCCACAAAGGCAATCATACACAGAGATGTCAAAACTGCAAACATTCTCCTAGATCAAAACTACATGGCTAAAGTTGCAGACTTCGGGCTCTCAAAAACTGGCCCCGAGTTCGATAAGACTCATGTTAGTACAGCAGTAAAAGGGAGCTTTGGCTATCTTGATCCCGAGTACTTAACAACGCAGCAGCTGACTGAGAAATCCGATGTGTACTCATTCGGCGTTGTTATGTTCGAAGTCCTTTGCGGTAGGCCTGTCATTGATCCATCTCTTCCAAGGGAAAAGGTGAATTTGATTGAGTGGGTAATGAAGAGGAAGGATAGAGATGAACTGGAGGCCATTGTAGACGCTTGTATTGTCAAGCAAATCAAGCTGGATTCTCTGAAAAAGTACGTAGAAACAGCTGAGAAATGCTTGGCGGAGTGCGGCATGGATCGCCCAACAATGGGAAACGTTCTGTGGAATCTGGAGTGTGCACTTCAGCTCCAGGGAGATGAAAGATCTAGCCATGGCAAGGAATCATCCTCACGAGCTGACCTTTCGAACCACTGGGAGGCAAGCGTATCGACCACTCAATTCAGCACGGGGAGTGCAGTCGATATCGCCGGTATCTCAATGAGTAAGGTGTTTGCTCAAATGGTGAGGGAAGATATGAGATAGGCTGAAGAACAACAGCAGCATGTTTGCCAATGCACAGTCTTCTCTTGGCGTTGGAGAAGAACACAAGAATCAGTAGATTTTGTATAGAAGTGAATGGGTTCAATCCTGTTTTGTGTATTGTATTGTATTATTATATGGTGCATTTCATATTGTTTCTGGTGCGCCTGTTGAGTTATACATAGTTTATATAAACAGTGATAAAGATAGAGAGAGTTGTATTTATGATGTTCATATTTTATTCATGAGTTATATTTAAAATTGAATATCGGTTAGTGGCGGACTTCTCTTAAAGTTTTTAAAATGCTAAATAGAAATTTTCACACATTTGTAAAAAAAATGCTTTCTTCTCCTCTCTATCTAATGTGGGATTTCAAGATTCACTTACTTTTGGGACCCAACGACCTTCGTAGCACTCGTTTCTTTCTCCAATTCATGTGTGATCTCACAATCCACCCCTTTCGAGGCTTAATATCCTTGCTGACACACCGCCTAGGTGCCCACCCCCTTTTTGAGGCTCAGCATCCTCGTTGGTACACCATCTGATGTCGGGCTCTAATACTATTTGTAATAGTCTGAAGTCCACCGCTAATGAATATTATTATTTTTTTTATTTCTCTTTAAGTTTTTAAAACGTGTCTACTCTAGTAGGTTTAGATATTTATGAATTATTATATATATATATATATATATATATAATTTATATTTATAGATTAAAAAAATTGTTATTAGATCATTATAATTAAAAAAATTTGTTTGAGGTTGAAGGAGTGGAGCGGCGGTGCATAAAGGACAATAATGTCACGGTTCAAAATTCAACAATAAAGAATTCATCCGGTTCACAAGAACCGATAAAAACCCCATCATAAACGTGAGCCGTCACTGCGCTGCCTATCCGGCCCGGACGAATTCTCTCACTCATCAGGGGTAGATTGAGCGAGCGAAACCCTAGAGAGAGAGAGAAGAAGAAGAAGAAAGCGGGAAAGGCGTTCAGGTTCAGAGGCTGCGAGCCCTGGAAATGGACAGGGTTACCGAGAAGGAGAGATCAAGCAAGCGTTCTCGAGAAGAACGCGATGGTGACCAGAAGCATCGAAGTCGAGACGCCGAGGAAAAACATTTCTCCAAGGATGAAAAGCACCGTGAGTCCGATCACTCCCATCGTCGGCGTCACCATCGGTCGGACCGTGATTCAAAGCTTGAGCGTTCGCATGAGTCTCGCGATCTCAAACATCGGCGTGATAGGTCTCCCGATGAGCGTGAGAGCTCCCAAGATCGAGATTTTAAGCGGGAAAGATCTTATGATGTCAGGGATGAGAGAGAGAGGAGTAGAGATAGGGTTTCGTCTAAGCGAGAGCGGTCGAGTGAGCCGAGAGGGGAGAGAGAGGGCAGCAAGGAGAGGGGCAAGCTACGCGAGGTTAGGCGCGAGCAGTCGGACGATGAGTATGAACGGGAAGACTCATTGGGGCCAATCCAGAATTCTGCACGTTCTTCAAACAAGAGGAAGGAGAGGGGAGGAAGTGAGGATAGGTTTGATGGTGGTGAGAAGAGGGCTAGGGCTTCAGAAGACGGGAAGGATCTTAGACGAAATGAAGACGGGAAGGAAGTGAATGGAGCTGAGATGGATGACAGAAAGGAGCGGAGGAGATTTGCTGACGGTGAGAAAGATGATGAAGCAAACATGAGTGGTAGGGGAAAGAGGGAGAGGAAACGGTTTGGGGATCGGGCAAAGGAAGAGGATAATGGTGGAAATGTTGATGGGAAAGTTCAGGTTGGAGGCACCTCTGATGAAAAAAGGTCCACGGGGAATGTAAGTTCTATTTTGCATATGCTGGATTTTATCGTAATAATGAATTACACTACTTTGATTTCTTCTTACAATGTTGGCATTGGTTTGTAGAATCATTTAACTGTTCATCAGCTTTGCTTAGCAATTGGGTTCTGTCATATATGCTAGTACTATGTTTTGTTTTACATTTCATTTGACAATCCAATCTAGTTCCACTTTGTTCTCATCAATTGGGGAAGTCTCTTGTTTCTGATAAAAATGAAATTAAGCAATGGAACAAGTACATTTGAGGAGACTTCCAGAATTTCTTTATCTATCCGGAACACATCGAGGTTTTTTCCGTGCTGACTTCCCTCTTCTCTGCCACTGACTGTTGTTTCTTCCCCTTAGGCTCTACATGGGCTTAGGCCCGCTCTAATTTTCCCCGCTCTATATTCCTTTCTTCCCCTCTGTTTAGAGCTTCGTGTAAATGTATCTGAATAGAGACCCATCAGAGCCAAAGAGTATCAAAATCCATATCTTCTAGAACTGGCAGGAAGTTTATATGTATATATTATAAGATTTTGTGACCTATTTTCTTTCATTTTTTTCCCAATTAAAGTTATTTCTTGTCTTTTTTTATTTTTTATTTTTTATTTTTTTAATAAAAATGTCATTGTGTGACCTTTTGGCTTGGAATTTTGTTTATGGGAGGGGGTTTTAGTGTGGGCAAAGCCATTTGTCTCTGAACATATGAAGCCTAAGAATTGTCATTGGTAGGATTTGTATTAATACAGGATTTTGATCTGTTGTGTTGTGAACAAATTATGCTCACAATAGAGGGTTCTGTTGATGGACGGTATGAGCTCTAGTATTTTATTTGATGTAGTTATGCTAATTAAGTTGCATCTTAAGGAACTTTCTAAGTTTTAGCTCTGAGGTGAAATTATTTTATTTCAAACAAGAAGAATACATGTAGATGTCAGAATTTTATTCATTCTTTGGTATATTTAGCATTTTGATAATTTTCTAGCCATTAATTCTGAAGTGGGAGGTAGACTGAGTGTTATTTGATGTTTCTTGGATGCAAGAGCAGACATTTTTGTAAATGTTGTTAATAGTTTGGTTTATAACGCACATACAGGTTTCTTATAGCAATTATTACCTTGCTCACATTTGTTTTTGAAGTGACTAGATTGATTTATTCTTTAATATTGAGGAGATTCCTTCATGATTGTGATGCCTTTGGGCAGTGACTGGTAGGACTTAAGAAACTAACATCGTAATTTTGCAGGGATCTACAGTGGAACATATTGACATGTCATCTAGTGTGCCCCAGAATTTGTTACATCCTGGTCATTCCCATCCTATCAAGGTATCTTCAATTTCTACCACAAATGAAAATAAGGGAGTTAGTATTGCCAGATCTCATGAGGTTCATGGAAAATCTAGTACAGATGGGACATCTTCAACCGCGGGGAAAAGTGGAAATCTCTCTCTGGATGCTTTAGCAAAAGCTAAGAAAGCTTTACAGATGCAGAAAGAATTGGCCGAGAAGTTGAAGAAAATTCCCTTGGTAAGTTTCAAGACATCGATACTTTGACTCATTTTGTAGCTATTTTCACCCTCTGATGTTGCATTTACTACCTATGCATGGATGCATGCATACACGTGTGTTTGTATTGGGTATTTCCTTTTTGTATGAAATGTTATATTATTTGATCTTATAGATGAAGAAGGATGGGTGGTCAAGTTCTGCAAGTAGCTCAGCTGTGAAATCGGAGGAGAAAGCTAAGCCAGCAGGTGGTTTATTGGGGCTAACGGCAACTACAAATGTCACCACTACCCATTCTGCTGGGGTAGCATCAAGTTCGTCGACCTTACCAGCTGCCAATGCACTTGGTGGTGGTATTAATGTTCCAGCTAGCCTTACCTCTATACCCCATTTTGAAGCTGTCAAACGTGCACAGGAGCTTGCTGCCAGGATGGGATTTCGCCAGGATCCAGAGTTTGCTCCTCTTATAAATTTGTTTCCGGGGAATGTAGCAACTGATGTTGCTGTTTCACAGAAGCCAAGCAAGGCTCCTGTGCTTCGCCTTGATGCACTCGGCAGGGAAATAGACGAACAAGGAAATGTTGTCAATTTAACCAAACCCAGCGACCTCAGCACTCTAAAGGTTTGGAGCGAACTTCTGACCCTTTTAGAAGTTTTCTTTATGTAGTTAACTTTGAACGGATTGACCTCACATATATTTTTAACATTGCAGGTTAACATCAACAAACAGAAAAAGGATGCATTTCAAATTCTTAAACCTGAACTTGATGTGGATCCCGAATCAAATCCTCATTATGATGAGAGGATGGGTATAAATAAAACTAAACTGTTAAGGCCAAAGAGGATGAGTTTCCTGTTCGTTGAGGAGGGGAAATGGTCCAAGGAGGCTGAAACCATAAAATTAAGGGTACTTATCTCTATTCATGCTTACTTTTGGTTAAAAAATGGTCATGTAATTTCTTAAAAAAAAATGCTCATGTTCTCGTTACAGAGTAAATTTGGAGAGGCACAAGCTAAAGAACGAAGGGAGAAGCAGGCACAATTGGCCAAGGCCAAGGCTGCACCTGATATAAATCCAAATCTGATCGAGGTATCGGAGAGAGTTGTGAAAGAAAGAACAAAAGAACCAATTCCTGAAATCGAGTGGTGGTAAGCTCGCTGATATTTATTTTCTGTTCTCATAATCCTGAGTTTTTTCTATTTTTATTTTTTGCTTGCCGTTTCATGATTGTTCAATCAATGATATGTGTCTGTGTGCCTGTGAAAATTTATATGCCAAATAGTTACAGTAAAGGAATGTTTTCAGGGATCAAGTTTGCATGTCCTTTTCCTTCATCATTAACGGACTGCTTGGTAGTCATGTCTGGCTGTTAACCATTTCGTTTTTTGTTTTTTAAAATTAAGCTTATAAACACTACCTCCGTGGGTGAGTTTTTTTTGTTTAGTATCTTCTTTCTAGTGTTTTCAATATCCAAGTCAAGTTTCAAAAACTATTGCATTGTTTAATAATTCTTGTTTCCTTCCAATTTTGTGGTACGCTTTTCACCTTAAAAAACACATTTGTTGAACCCTAAGACAAATTTCAAAAAATAAATTCAAGACTATTAAAACTACTTTTTAATTTTTAAAATTTATCTTGGTTCTTGAAAATGCTTTTAAAAAGTAGGCAATGAAGTTAGAAAACTACAAGTGAAAGTAGTATTTATAAAAGGTTAAATTTCAAAAACAGAAAACAAAAAACAAAATAGTTATAAATGGAGCCTAAAGAAGTTTTTAAAACTTTGTTTTTTTTAATGTTTTCTCCTAAAATTTTGACTATAAAATTGAGGGAAGTATATTCTAAAAACTGAATGGTTATCACATGGGCTTGAGATGCTTGGCGATGTAGTATCTTTGTGCTTTGGTCTAAGGACATTGTGTAGTGTTGCATCTGATTGATTGCAAGCTTCGAACATTTTTTTCCCTTTTCTTCTTTTGCATAGTTACTTAAATTTTCTAGCGTTTATTTTTTTTAATTTCTAGCTTATATTGGGATCCCTTATGAGATCCAATTCTAATGTTCTGTTTTGTTTCCTAAAACTATTTAGGGATGTCCCTCTTTTGCATTCTGGCACATATGAGCATGTGGGAGATGGTTTTGTGGCTGATGATAAAATAAGGAAGGATAAGATTACCATATATGTGGAGCATCCTCGTCCTATTGAGCCTCCTGCTGAACCAGCTCCTCCTCCTCCTCAACCACTAAAGCTAACAAAGAAGGAGCAGAAAAAACTCCGTACGCAGCGTCGTCTGGCGAAGGAGAAAGATAGACAGGAGATGATTAGACAAGGCCTGATAGAACCACCGAAACCAAAAGTTAAAATGAGCAATTTAATGAAAGTTCTTGGCTCAGAAGCAACCCAAGACCCTACAAAACTTGAGAAAGAGATTCGTGCTGCAGCTGCTGAGAGGGAACAAGCTCACATAGATCGAAATATTGCACGAAAACTGACCCCAGCAGAACGCCGTGAAAAGAAAGAACGCAAGCTTTTTGAGGATACAAATTCACTGGAGACAATTGTATCCGTTTACAAGATCAACGATTTATCACACCCACAGGCCCGGTTTAAAGTTGATGTTAATGCTAGAGAGAACCGATTGAGTGGATGTGCTGTGATATGTGACAACATCAGCGTTTTGGTCGTTGAAGGGGGCAGCAAATCCATCAAGAGGTATGGGAAGCTTATGCTTAAGCGCATAAATTGGGCCGCTTCCGTGAAAGAGGAAGAAGAGGAGGATGAAAATGACGACAAGCCCGTTAATAAATGTTCATTGGTATGGCAAGGAAGTGTTGCCAAATCTAGCTTCCATAAATTTTCTATCCAGGAGTGCATGACGGAGGCAGCTGCTAGGAAGATTTTTGCTGATGCTGGTGTCGGTCATTATTGGGATCTCGCCGTTAACTTTTCCGATGATCTAATATAATTGGAACTTCTGCAGGTAGTAGTTGATGTGATGTGTGTTCATCATAGTATTGCGGACAATTTCAGCTGATGGTTTGCTTTGGTGTCTTGTATGGTTGAGAATTGTTTGAAGTTGATATAACATCACGGGATGGTCTCGCCTGTTTCCATTAATAGGTGGGGAAATTTCAATATGATCCAACTGAGTTCATGGGATCTTCACCTATTTCATGAATCAGAATCAGACTTCTGTATGAAAAAATGTTGTTGGTAGCAACTAGCAAACAGAACTTTGAAATCGTAGCACGCAAGATCATCTTCATCTCAAGAAAAGGGTATTATGTCCAATTCGCCTATAGTCTTTCATTTCGTGTACTTAAATAGATGAGTTGGGACTCTTGTCTCCACCTTTCATTACCAAGGAATGTTTGACAATCCATTTCGTTTGGTAGTTAGATGAAGTGAAGGTGGCTTTGAATAATTTTCTACTCGAAAGAAAAGGTACTTTTTTTAGTCTTTTAACCACTATGCCTTGCTATTTTTGTTAGCTGTATTTGGTTGATCCTCTTCTTCCTTGTTTTTTTTATCTTGATTCTTTTCTAATATTTTTGTTAGCTGTATTTGGTTGATCCTCTTCTTCCTTGTTTTTTTTATCTTGATTCTTTTCTAATATTTTTGTTAGCTGTATTTGGTTGATCCTCTTCTTCCTTGTTTTTTTTATCTTGATTCTTTTCTAATATTTTTGTTAGCTGTATTTGGTTGATCCTCTTCTTCCTTGTTTTTTTTATCTTGATTCTTTTCTAATATTTTTGTTAGCTGTATTTGGTTGATCCTCTTCTTCCTTGTTTTTTTTATCTTGATTCTTTTCTAATATTTTTGTTAGCTGTATTTGGTTGATCCTCTTCTTCCTTGTTTTTTTTATCTTGATTCTTTTCTAATATTTTTGTTAGCTGTATTTGGTTGATCCTCTTCTTCCTTGTTTTTTTTATCTTGATTCTTTTCTAATATTTTTGTTAGCTGTATTTGGTTGATCCTCTTCTTCCTTGTTTTTTTTATCTTGATTCTTTTCTAATATTTTTGTTAGCTGTATTTGGTTGATCCTCTTCTTCCTTGTTTTTTTTATCTTGATTCTTTTCTAATATTTTTGTTAGCTGTATTTGGTTGATCCTCTTCTTCCTTGTTTTTTTTATCTTGATTCTTTTCTAATATTTTTGTTAGCTGTATTTGGTTGATCCTCTTCTTCCTTGTTTTTTTTATCTTGATTCTTTTCTAATTGTAGGTTTGTAAGAGTTTTGAATCCGCGGTGAAACGCTCTGATCAATTGAATTTTATCGGTTGAGTTGCGATTAAGAGCGAGTGAGTTTTACATAAGTTGGTATTTTCTCACAAAGATCTTTTCAAGTTTTGACTTTTTTTTAGAAGTGCATTTATGATACTGTCAAACATGTTTGAAAGATCTTGTAGGACAAATGTTTTTGGCATGATAAATGTGTATTTCGGTGATATCAAAGAACACATTCCATTAAATCTTTGGAGGCGTTTGTTTTTTTTTTATGGCGTTTCGTTTAAATTTACTGTTTCCGAACTCTCTTCAAATCAGGGGCAGCTGTTTGATTTTGATTGAATTTTAATTAAAATTTGTTTACATGTAACGGTTATTTTTTGTAATTAAATGATATGGCCTATTATAATATGAGTTTGTTTCGGTCACATCTATTAGGAAAGTGTTACCAGCAGAGTGCTTCTAAATGGATCTATAGATATAACACAAGTAAATAAGGATACTGTCGAAGTGAGCATAATCTGATCACCATTACATTCTCTTAGGGATTGAGTTCATAGAGAGATTTTTTCTCCCCTTAATATATATATTTATTAAAAAAAAAAAATCAATTTCTACCATAATTTTTATTTTTAATATGATTTCTAGTATTTTATAAAACACAATTTAAATTTCAATCTAACATCATAGCTTTCCACACTTCAAATATATACATATAAAGTGACACTTCAAATATATACATATAAAGTGACATGGGAACTTGGGTGGAGAGAAGGGCAATATAATCTCCGAGCCCATATTCATTAACTCCGAGCCCATATTCATTTAGTTAATGAGAAAAAATCTAATGAGAACGAATTAAATCAACATTCCTATATGAACCATTAAAGCCCCAATAGTAAGATCCTATCCAGTATCAATTTTAATTTTGATTAAACAAACATCCCCTATATGAACCATTAAAGTCGCAGTAGTAAGATCCTACCCGGTACGGAAGTCAACTTTCCAAGGAGAAAAAATTAAAGCAAAATTTAAATCACACAAGATTGTCATACATACAAAAATACAATTTACTTTTATTTCTATCCATCTTTGCTAATATCAATAAATAATGAACAGTCATGATGATTGCTGAACAGAATGCTATTCTCTGCTACATGGTGTTTTTAGCTCCTCTCCCATTTAAGGCATATATTTGATCATTTCACTCAAATCTTAATGCTGTACCTGTTCATCTTCTACATTGTTACAGATCTGAGAAGGGAATGATGTAACCTTCCTCCGAAAGTTCGGTTAGTATGAAGCGTCCTTTGTTTTGTACATCAGCAGCTAATTGAGGCCAGTAAAACAGGCCGGTCTCTCTGAGACAAGCTAGGAATAATAGGGATGCAACTACTTTCTCTTCCTTTATGAGGGTGTTCGTGTAAAAAAGTCGTTCACATCAAGATTTGCATCTCCATGAGCCACTGCGTCTTCGGGCTCTGGCATATAGAGAGTTGTGGATGAAGCCTGCACATGAAAATCAAGTCATCACATTCAAACACTGAAACAGAATTATTCTTTTATATGACCCCCTCTTCTATAGTAGTTGAGAACACGGGTAAGGATTTATTTCTCCAACCACCAGAAAAAGGTATATAAATTATGAACTACAAACTTAGTCAAGAAAGGGCATCTGCAAACGAACCGATATTAAATTTTATGTAGGTGACCATCATAAATTGAACACATTCCCTCTTGGCCCTTGTAAGCTACTAGGTCAATTGTTTCAAGATAAAAATGCTTTCTATCGTGCATAGTTTTTTTTATTCTTGTTTGTGGAGAGGATTTGGCAGGGGAGGAATAGGGATTTTTTTAAAATGGGTTGGCTCAACCCTCCATGCTTTCCATCAGGGTTTTTGAGAATATTTTCTAGGCCTATGACTGAGCCGCTTTTTGTATTCGTAATTAGGTTTTTGTTTGGATCCTCTATGGTGGTGGCCTTTTCTCGTTATTGGGCTCTCGGTTTTTTCATTGTATAAAAACAAACAATAAACTCCAAGCAATCATAAAAGTGAGATTGAACTTACTTTTGTATCAAGTTGCATCTCTCCATTGCTATCTGTTATGAGGCAAGCTCCATGCCCTTTCAACCATTCCGTGCATTCTTCCAATACATCTACTTCCCTGTCCCTAACTTCATTTCCTGATGAAGTAGAAAAGCCCAAGACCTGAGCAATGTAAGGAACAGGTAGAGAAGGGCGATATGACCGAGACATGCAATTAACAGCCTTGTAACGCATTTTTTCTGCATAAAGATCTGCAAAAAGGAAAAGAAGAAACTATCAACTCGACCTTTAAAACAATTGGCATTGAACAGAAAAATATTTCCGAATTAAGTAACTTTCATATATGGACTCACCCATCAGACATGCATTTAAGTTGGGAGCTGCTTTGTGCAATCTGAAGAATTTGACGTAGTTGCCAGAGGTGACAGCAGCACGAACTGCAAGAGCGTGATTCACAGATACATCTTTTTTTGCTTGATCTGACAACCTTCACTCAGGACAACGAGATTCAACCAAATAAACTTCGTTCTTAAAAGTTTGAAGGAAGTGGTATATAACTAAGATTCTATACGGGAAAATCCACAGAAGCATAACTATACATATGCAAGAAACAGTTAATACTAATTTTCAATACTGCAGCTAGCACATTTTGGTATAAATTTTGTAAAAAGACAACACATGCTATGTATATGCTCTCAATCACTCAAGGGATTTCTGATCCCCAAAGGTTCTTAATAAGTATCACGACCTTGGATTTACCTAAATTAACAAGAAATTATTGGAGGGAATTGAAGAAAGACCAACGTAACTAGTGAGGGAGAAATTAAATACTGTGTTTCGACCATCAGCCTTGGTTAGAAGGGGTAGCCACATTGAAATTTCCATGTTCACGTAGTATTATCATAGTTCAAATTTTACAAATCAAGGGACTAATCTTTCATAATGCTATGCACGTCAATTAACGAAGTACAAAAATGAAGAAAAAACGGGAATAGATTCACAACTCACCTTGACATCAATGATAAAAGATCTTTTTTGTTGTTAGAGTGCAAGATCGCACAGAGTAAGTTATAAGCAGCAAATTCCATGTGACATCCCTCAATTCCATCGGCATATAGAGTCTTCAGCTGTGACTGGCACTGAAAGCACAGAAAACACAGACTAGAATCATCCTAGATAATTTCTTTTTGGATTCATAAATTATAAAAGGTTTCCAAAATCATTAAAGTAATAAACTAAAATATAGTCTTCGATATTAAACAGTAGACTGATTTTTTTTTTTTTTTTTTTTTTTTTTT
>NW_019268525.1:1288797-1331796 GCF_002738365.1 Cucurbita moschata
AAAAAAATAAAAAAAAAAAAAAAAAAAATGGTGCCTGTCTATTCAAATTGAAACTCCAGCAATTTGAATGCACAGGCATCTTCTTTTAGAATATTTCCACACAAACCTGATTATACTCGGGCAGGTCCCCAAATTCCAAGGCTAATCGAGCATGAGTCTCATATACCTAAGAGGTTTCACCAAAAATGGTTCACAAAAGAAGGGAGTGTAAATAAGCATGGAATTGCGTATGACCATATTACAACGATAAAACCATATCTTTTATAACCAGATAACAGAGATGAAAAATATACCTTGGCTGTTAGTTGATTGCGAATTCTCTGTACAGTTAGATCCTGACGAATGGATTTCAATTGGTCACATTTATATAGATAATTCTTTTGAGACATTTGAACCATGTTAAGAGCTTTTTCCAGAACTTCTTCTGGTCTTACCTGTAAAGTAAAGATACAAAAAGAACATAATAAGTTCAAAGAAACAAATACCAGCTATTTTCATTCATTCTCAACAATGATTGTTCTGTGAAAAAAAATAACTAGATATTAATAATTACACTGTTAGGGTCAGGAGCAGATGTAAGACGAAGATAACGTTTCTCAATTTCCTGGCAAGTCCCTTTAATGGTAAGAGCATCCCAGTCCATGTCTTCAACAGCTCTGCTGCCACCGTTTTCTAAATTTTTTGCAACCAAGGCACTAGCCCTTCGAGTATACAAGTTTTCAATTCCAGCACTTTTAGGTTTGAAGTTATTATTTTCTCCACGACGGCCATGCCCTTTTTCAAAACGCTTTGATCGGTTTTCCCGTTTCTTTTTTTCTTCAGGCAAATTTGCAAGCGCCATGGCCCCAGAGTAGTATGCTGTCAAGCTTTGCTCCTTATCACTATCACTGTATGCCCCATCATTATCAGGTGCACTCCCATCATGAACACGCTGCTTCTTTGCTGGTCCTTGGGAAATCTTGCTCACAGTCCTCTGATCCCAGAGAGGAAATCTTGAATTGCCCACATACTTACCCTCTGTCCCAGATAAAGTCTGCACGCAATTTCTCAAATCAAGAAGATTGCACAACTATTTAAGATGGATGCACGATTAACAACTGAGCATTTAGAATTTTATATAACTTATAGACCTTCCATATTTGGAAAATAGGGCAACAAAAAGACAACATACCTCATCCAGAGTAGGTATTAAAGTGACAATAAAATAACACTTATCAAGATTGAGTACTACTAGTTATACCACGTCATACACGTAGGTAAAGAGAAGCCATGTATAGAAGGGTAGGGTGATAGCAATAGTGAAGTACGGAATGAACAAAACTACCTTTTTGTCCCTTTCGCTAACATTGGCCCAGCCATCATACTTAGCAGCAGTACCATTACTATAAGGAGGAGTTGCGTTAGCTGGTTTTTCCACTGGTAAAGGCTCCCATCTACTCTTGGATCTTCTACTTGGGCTTCTTTTGATCTTTGACAATAAACAAAGCGGATTTGAACCCTGTAAATTGCTGCAGAAAATAAAAACCTCAGATTCTGTTCCCATATTGCAGGATAATGAATTGATACATAGAAACTCAAATATTTTCCGTAATAACGAAGAGAAAAATTATTCCTAATTTCTTCATTGAAACTTCAATTATTACTTTAACCTCCATATCATCTTCAATAAATATTAAATTTGTACTTAAAATAACTTTATTCAAAACCACTTAACCCAAACTATCTAATGCCCTAGCAAACAAAAATATATGGGTTCAAAAATAATGTTCTATTCACTGAGTGGAAGAATGGAAAAACTTACATACACATTATAAAAAAAAGGGGATATTTTTGGCTTAAAAGCTTCCAGTTGAGAGAGAGAAAGATTAGCCCATGGTCCTTTAACTTCGTATTTATTTGGGTTCCAAGAAATATAGAAGAGCCACTCCATTAGATGAAAAAGGATAAAAGGAAGAATGATAAGCAATCAACCCAAGACTTTTCATGCGAAGTGAAATCAATATCATTTCATGATATGATGGAATATTGTATAAAAAATTAAAATGTTCAATAATTCTCATATAACAAATGTTCCATGGGGAGTGTAGAAGGAGAGAGCCAAGAATTCAGTACGTAAAAACTTTAGATAAGACTGAATATGTCAATTTATATAGGCAACAACTTAAGCTTAGAGAGAGAGAGAGATAGTACTCTGTATTAACTGCATCTGCACTTGGCAATGGAAATAGAGGCTCCATATCCCAGTCTTTTGTATAAAGCGTGCCATCAACAGTAGCCTTCGTGATCATCTGAAATGAAAAGAAAAAAGATAATCAGCAAAAGATCAAAATCTCTCTTAACAAGCACAAAAGAGCAAAAGCCAATATGCACCAATATTTAATGTCAAAGGAACCCTACAAAGAAAAATTAGTGAACGGTGTATTTTAAACGTTCAATAATAAATAGTTACAAGGAAACCACCTAAAAATGAAACCTTGAGATGAAATAGTTTTTTTCAAAATTAATGCACAAAGATTAAAAAAAATAAAAAATAAAACATTGGGGCGGAATTGGACAACATGATTGAAAAAACTAACAAAAATAACAATAAAAGACTAAGATAATGAAACCCTTGATTAAAATTGAAGCCCGAAGATAATATTTCACAGATGAGAGAGTTATACTGCTTTTCACTATAACTTTAATAATAACACAGTACCTCCTTTAGAACTGATTGACAAGATGTCATCAGCTTCTCGTCTTTACATCGAGCCAAAGCCCTCTCTACATAACCACGCAATGATTTAGGGAACATTCCAGGCTGCAAGTAAAAAATATATAAATACATATCTTATAATATATAGAAACCAAAATATTTGACAGATCTATTAGAACTTTAAGGTTCAACAATTAAATAAAAAAGTCATATACCCCTCACAACTTTGAGAAGGAACGTCAATCACAATGCTCTCAAGTCTCGGCGACTTCTCACTTTTCTTTTCTTTTTTAATCATATTCATAAGCACGGGAGAAATCCATAGTTAAAACTCAAGTAGAAAGCATTAGGCTTTCATAATTTCACTCTTATATATACCACATTCAACAACAGACACATGAAAAAAAAACACTGAACGGTCGTTCTTGCCTTTCTGTGGATATGAATATCAATCCTTCAGACTACTTGAAAAAAAAAATGATGTTCTATTGAGTTTTGGACTAAGATATTGAAGTTTCAGTAAATTGTTATAGCCAGTTACCATAAATACAGAAATAGAGCATTTATTTTCAGAAAGAAATTAATCAATGAGAACAGAACCTTCAGGACGGACTCGGTAGTATCATTAGACAATTCTTTTTCATTTGGCTTCAGCATCGAAACACTGATGTAAGAAGGTTGTAGAGCAGCATCAACTGTGGAGCTATCCTTACTCGCTTTTAGTATGCTCAAATTGGAAGCAATCCTAGGATTTGTTGGAATCTGCAGCTTGGTCTTTCTAGCTTCCAAAGGTGGAATAGATTGTGAGGGTACCTGATAGCTCTGGGGAGACAAATGTGCTTGAGAATGCAAATTGGGCCCCTGGGGACCTGGAGGCTTCTGTTGATCCTGAAAGCTATCATAAGAAGTTTTTAAATCTAGAGGCTTTTCAAAGTGAGGTTGGCTAGCATTAGTAAGGTGCACCTGAGAATTTGGAGCCCCATGCTTCCAGTAACCATCATGATTACCACTATTTACAGCACCATGCTGGAAAAAAGGGCAAAAGAATAACGGTTCAACTGATCAAATAATCTTTGCAAATTTAATAATTAACCATAATGTTTAAGCATTGTCTGCACTAAATTGAAATAACTTAAAGGATGCCAAAAAAGTAATCAACATCAATGCAAATCCATATATCCACTAAGTGCAGAATGTCAAACTTGCAGAAAACATAAAACAACAAAAAGCCAACACGATCAGAGAAATAAGATGGAGCCATGGGCCATGGCAGCTGTAACTCTTTATCAAAACATCAATAGTCAATGTTGAAATACAAGGATATACAGGAAACAGTGTGCATCAAGGTCCAAAGTACTAAAGAGAGATAAAAATTAAAAAAAGGGGGCAGAAAAGGATTACAGATAATCATGGTTAAACTGACAGAATCACCCAAATGGCCATCATATCACAGCTCCACAGAGGCATGAAATATAGATTAAAAAAAGAAAAGATAAAACTTTGTAGCAATTATATCACAAATACATTAAGCAAAATTAAACAATGTACATGCCCTTAGACAAGAAGAAATTTCAATCATGTGAAATTCAAACCTGAGCAGAAACCAGTTCAGTTGAACCAGATTCTGGCCTCCATGAGGGAGTATATGAAGGTGTAGGTTGGCTGTGAGGTGCAGGATAGCTAGTTGAACCATGAACCAGATACCCTACATTAGCAGTACCCGGAGTGGGCAGTTTTTCAGTCCCAGGGGCACAGCTGACTTCTGTTTGACTGTAGTAATTGGCCCATTGCTTGTAGTGCTGTTGATACTGTAGAGAATTTGCATTTGTAGAACTGGAACTGTAAGCTCCACTTGAATCAGGTGTATACTGAGCATATTGATTAGGAACATAGTTTCCATAACTGCCACCACTCCATGAGGTTGTCTGATTGCTGAAGCTGCTAGTTTGATAGCCTCCAGCTGTCTGATAATCACCAGGATTGTAGTAAGTGGTTGAATAACTTGTAGACCCAGCATAAAACTCTGTATTCTGAAATGAGGAAAGGGGCTGATAAGGAGCACCTGTGTTTTGATAGGCTCCTACAGGCTGTGAATAAGAATGGTTTGGTTGCTGTTGATAGTTGTTGTAGTAACCTTGATAACCAGCATTTGCACAACCATAAGGATCGGCAGAATTGGAATATGGTGCATAGGCATTGTAATCTTGCGTTGAATTTGATGTCACAAAACTTGATGAACTACAAGCAACAGAAGACACATTTAGACCATCTTGCACATTTCTTGCAGGTGGGACCGCTGGTTGATTATATTGAAAAGTGGAATTTGGGAGCGGCCCATTCTCATTGGAACTGCCATTCACCTTGTGTGTAGCCCATGATATGGCTTCTGGAGCTGATGTCAAAGAAAGATATGTTGATGTCGATGCTGATTGATTAATGTCACCAAAGTGTTGGTTCTGTAAACAACATGTTGGGAAGTATATTAGGTCAGCATTGCTGTCATACATGAGAAAATCCACTGAACTTAAATACATTGAAAATCTAAATGACCACGGAAGCACCAAAACTTTAATTTCATGTCTCTGATTACAGCGACCAGCAATAAAATAAACACAACATGCATGAAAATCACAATAATAAAGGAAGGGAGTACAAAACTAAAATAACATAATAGTCATCTATGAGCATGAGCTAAAATCAGAACTTGTTTCGAATTTTTATACACACCACCAGAAGTAGAATCTTAACCAATCTAAGACCCCTATATTTTTCTCTGGCCCTTAAGTTTTTCTGTGATTGTACATATGCCTAGCGTACCAAGAAAATAATTAAATCCACGCAGGTTGGTTAATGTGCTGTACTAATACAATCGAGTCTGGCAAAACGCAATCCAAAGTCTTTCACCAAAACCATGCCAAAAAATGAAAGAAGAAACAAAAGACTTAGTCGTCTTTATCGTCCTTGTCGTAAAAAGCATTTAAAAACAATCTGAGATATTTCTTAGCAACAGAGCAAACATTCAAGAAATTAGGTTCAAGTTCAACAGATCTCAAGGCAAAATAAAATGAGTCAGAGCTAGAGAAATAGAACAAGGGGACACGCTGCCATCACTATTGTGGCCATATTAACGGACTTTTTTATTTGTGAAGTACCAATAAAGAAAGCGGTTCCAACTTAGTGAATGAACCAAACGCATATTGCTTCAAGTTTCACATCCGGCTTAACTTCGAAGTAAGCCACAAGTTCAACACAAGACACACGCGAGGTTTAAATTTATACACTACGTAATGATATTGATATATTACCTCGAGCGAACTGGGTAGCGCTGGAGCTACGGTTTCAGTATTGCCGCCTTGATTCATTATCAAATTTGCACCCCGGAACGCAGCAATGGCTTAAAAACAACGATTAAGGTTTTTAACTTCGTCAAACCAATTCTCTCTACACAACAATGCAAAACCCTAACGGACTCTTAAAAATCATACCAACCTAAAGTCCCCGACCTATCCCGAAGTGTCGCAACAATGAATAATCGACCAATAAACACACTACCGTTCTCGCAGCGGATTCATCGACCAGAAATCGATTGAAGAACCCCAGGAAGAAAATTTCGAGGAGATCAGAACGAAAACAGAAAAACAAACTAAAAAAGCATAAAAACAAAAGAAAAATATGGTGTAATTCAAAGCAATCACAAAGTACAAGAATGTTGAAGAATTCCAAATGCAATCTGTTCTAAACACATTCACACACAAAAAGATGGATTCGAACTGAAATTTTATCGGATAAGAAAAGGAATTCAGTATATGGTCCGAAACCGAGGGAAAATCTTGGAAGCGGAGGAAAATTAGTTTTAGTTTGGTGTTCGTTTCCTTTTCCGCCAAAAATCAGTTTATACTTTCTTTTTTTTTTTTCAATTAACTTCAAACTAATAATTTTAATAATTTAAAATCAAAGCTTTTATTTAAAAACATTAATTTACATACCAGCTCATTTTCCCGGCCCAGCCCAGCAACAAGGCCCATTTCAATAACGAAGCCCATCACAGTCTTCTCGACAAATTTGGGCCTACAGCTGTTTTTGGGCAACGGAAATCCCTATAAAATGGCCTGGAGCTGCTTACGGTAATCATTTTAGCGAACGACGTGAAAGCTAGGGTTCCTCATACTTGTTATTTCCAGGTGCGCCTCCCGTTCTAATCGTCTAGGTTTTCTCTTCCCGATTCCTCTTAGTTAATGTTCATGCCATAGTCGTATTGAAATGTTTTGACATTTTTTGTTGTGTCCTCTTCAAATCCTGAGAAGTAGATTCTTATCCGTTTGTTTGTTTGTAATGCCTGCGCAAGTTATTGGTTATGGGATGCTGTTGCTGATTGTGGTATTGTGATTGTCAATTGTAGATAAAATGCCTCGTTATGACGATCGATACGGTGGTACGCGACTCTACGTTGGACGCCTTTCTTCACGGACTAGGTCGCGTGATCTGGATGACCTGTTCAGTCGTTATGGAAGGTATGTGGGATTTTTGCGGGATGAACTGTTCAGCCATTTATTGTTCGAATTTGTGTGATAACGTTAATTTGAAATATTCGAAATCGTTACTCGTTTTTAGTTGTGTCCTATTTTAATTCTATTGTCAGGGTTATGCTTTTGCTAACACCCTTTTCAGAGTAAATTATTAATTGATGCTTCTCTCTAGACCTCTTGAGGTATTTCCCAAGTCCTTCTTTGGGTGCTCGATTGTTAATGTGCATTTTGATATATGCATGAAGTGTGGAATTGTTGATGAGTCTGTGTGGTTTAAAACTTTAACTTGAGTGATCTTGTTGAAGGTTTCTTGGCTTATGCCAAACCTGGAGGTCTATGGTGAGAGGGTTCCCTTGGTGGATTTGGCGAGTCTTTCTATTATGTTATTGCCTGTTTTTATGGAAATGCCAAGAATCTCAGAATGGTGTTTAGTTCATCTATGAGGGGCGAGGTGTCAACCCTTTGATACTTGTATCAAATGATGGCCTTACCTGTTTCTGGAAACCATTTGCGCAGAGTACGTGATGTGGATATGAAGCGAGACTATGCATTTGTTGTATGTATTTCCCTCCCTCTCTTTTATGCAGATTTTACTCAGGCTAAAAAATGGAAGAAGAATATGCTATTTGCTAGCAGTCATTTTTACTTGGCTGGTGCATGTTAATTTTTGCAAGTGTGATCTTTTTTCTTGGTCTATCTGCTTAAACATATTATAACAGGAGTTTAGTGACCCACGAGATGCCGACGATGCAAGATATAGTTTAAATGGGAGGGATGTTCATGGAAGTCGAATCATTGTGGAAATAGCTAAAGGGGTATGTACCATGACATTTCTTTACCATCCTTTCATTAATTATATAACTTGTTTCAAACAGTTGCCTCTGCACTTTTCAGGCTAGTTGTCAATATTTTCCTAGTAGTTTACTGTAACTGTTTCCCGTCTTTGGGGGATTCTGCTATTTTTTTCTGTGCTTCTGAAATATGTTTTTAATACTTGGAAATAGCCTCTATCACCTTTCATGTACAATTCTAATCGTTTTATAGTCACATTTGTTCATTATAACAAGGCCGTGTAACTTTACCAGCATGCATGTGTAAGTGTATACTCTATACATCATGTATATCTGTTTTGTTAACCATTCTTTGAATGTGATGAAAATTTCCAATTTTTAATTAGGTACCCCGTGGTCCTGGTGGATCTCGTGAATCTCGTGAATATCTTGGACGAGGCCCTCCCGGAACTGGGCGTTGTTTTAACTGTGGGATTGATGGCCACTGGGCAAGAGATTGCAAGGCTGGGGACTGGAAGAATAAGTGTTATCGATGTGGGGAACGGGGTCACATAGAGAAGAATTGCCAGAACAGTCCTAAGAAGTTGAAGTATGTTATCCTTTCTATTATTACTCTTTTTCTACACTTAATTTATTTGGCTGATCATGGAATAAAACTGTATGGCACAGGCGTGGAAGTTACTCACGTTCACCAAGCCCTCGCCGTGGTAGAAGTCGAAGTCGTAGTTACAGCAGAGGTCGTAGTTACAGGTTCGATACAATTTTAACCACTTATCATTTATTTGGTTGTTGAAGCTTCTATCTAGATTTACATTGACCTACGTGTTTCCATGAGTTTAACTTGCTGAGCATGTCTCCACAGTCGATCTAGATCACCTGTAAAAAGGGATCGAAGTCTTGAACGGTCAGAAAAAAGATCGAGGAGCCCAAGAGGAGGCAGGCTAAGCCCTAAGAGACACAGTTTGTCACCCCCTCCTTCAAAAGCTATGAAGCGTAGCCCCACTCCTGATGTGAGGAGTCCAGAAGAAGCAAGACGTAGCCCGTCTCCTGGGAACCGAGACAGTCCTAGAGGAAGAAGCAGAAGCAGAAGCAGAAGCCCAAGGGGAAGGAGCAGAAGCCGAAGCCGAAGCCCAAGAGGAAGGAGCAGAAGCCCAATGGATGAAGCTGAGGACTTCAACGGAGGTGGAAGCAGGAATTACAGGAAGGAAGAGAACGGGTACAGTCGCAGCCCCAGTCCGTTGCCCAGAGAAGAAAGGAGTCCTGTAAACGATGAAGATGCCAATGGTTCTCCGAGGGGCGGTAGCGAGTCTGCATAATAGAGAGACAGTTTCTTAATTATGCTTCTGCGTTGGAATATTTTATAAGCGACTAGTGCCTCACAGGGACTTCTAAAATAGAACTTGTATTGTGTTTTGAATCCCGCCTCCAAATGTTCATCAGCACAGTATTTTGCCTATTTATTTTCCAGCTTTTAATTTTGATAAATTATATGTAATAATCTATTTCGTATAACCTTTGCCTATTTCCTTCACCTTCCTATTTTTGCTCGGTTTTCATAATTTAGTATTTTAGTTTCATCTGTCGAATAATATTGTTTATTACATATATCTGTGTTAAATGATTGTAGTATTCACACTCCCTCCTTGCTCAGTTTATTGGTGTATTGGGATTATTTTTCGGTTACAACGCCCATCACACGTGGCGGAAACCCAGTGGGCCAAAACTCGAGCTGAGATTGCTGTAATTTCTAACACGTTGTAAACATGGCTGGCAGTTTCTTTTTATCTTTTTATTTTTTCTTTTACGAATATAATTTATATAGTTTCCAAAATTTAGTATATATTTTTCTTGGTAAGGTACATTGCATGGGACGGTTTTCATGGGAATAAGAGATCGTCGCCATGGGACTTCTTGGTAAATGTGGCATGAGTTAATTCAAATTTCACGATATTAATTGATTGAAGCATTTTTAAGAATAATTTAATTATAAATTATTATAAAGTTTTAATAATAAAATATACTTTATAAAGTTTATGGTATAAATTTAACAATCAAATTTCTAATTGATTGAAGCATTTTTTAAAAATAATTTAATTATAAATTATTATAAAGTTTTAATAATAAAATATCAATTATATAATTTTATGATATAAATTTAACCATCAAATTTCTAATTGATTGAAGCATTTTTTTTTAAAATAATTTAATTATAAATTATTATAAAGTTTTAATAATAAAATATCAATTATAAAAAGTATAAATTTAACAATCTTACATGGTATCAAAATTGGCGAAGACACTTATTTTATGTTTTCATACTTATTTGAGATAAATTAAGACATGTTTCGTAATTTTAGACATAATTTGGAAATATTTTTATATAAATTAAAATAACTTCTGTTTTAATTTTATTATTTTACTATTATTATTATTTGGTTCGTGAGAGGAAGGGTGTACTCGCCCTCACTGTATCATTACCCAACGAATCCCGCTCCTCTTCGGCATTATTACCGGCACCAGAGTTTTTAAATATATTTTCGGACAAAACTACCTTTTCCATTTCTTAAACAGTCCCAGAAATCTTCACACTGGACGGTTGGATGCAATATTATCACTTAATTTCTGATGTAATTCAGTCGTTTAAACACTGCCAATCCCCGCCACAACTGTAATTGGTGTGCTGCTGGCCATTCAATCCCGCCAACTCTCCCAGCATTCAATGCTTGATTGCAACTTTCCTAAAATATTGGAATTATGAGTTGTCTTTGGTGATTTGAATTAGGAATCGGCGACTTTCGGTATGTTTAAGAGTTTATTTCTGTTTTGATTTCTGCAATCAGTGTGAATTACTTGTGTAGATTCCAGTTGTTTATCTTTACATTTTCTGAATCTGTACCGTCCGTTTGTTTGATGAAGTTTGGGAGGATTTTGTTGTTGCTGCTGCTGTTATGCACATCGGAGAGTAAGTGATTTTCTCTTCTGTTCTCTGTTTTTCTCGAGTTTCTTTATCGATCAAAGGAGCTTTAGCATCTAAAAAGGAAATTGAACTGTTCAGCGATCGGGTTTGGTTTTGTTCTCGTTTGAGTTTTTATTTATTTATTTATTTATTTATAGCTCTAGATGTTGTTTCTAACCTCCTCCGTTGGTTTCCACGAAATGCCTTTTTTCGTGAGGATGATATACGTCCTCATGAACTTTTATTTTTTGAATTGTTATTTTTGTAATTTTTTGCCCGTTTCAATTTGGAGCAAACTTTTCTTTTGTTTTGGTCATCTTAAGGTCGTCAGCGAACCAGTCGCTTGTTTGATGGTAGACTGTTTGTATGTATCCAAACTGCACGTTTCGAGATCGTAAACCATTTTTGCTGTTTGCTTCTCTATGTTTATTTATTAACGATGTTCTATTTTTTCTTTTAGGTCTAGAGTGATTGCATTTGACATGATATTGAGAAAAAAACATTGGGAGTGAAGGGCAGAAACTTCAATAATCAATAACCAGCGCAGAAGATGAAGAAGTTCTTTCTTAGATCGTTTGGCAATGGCTATGGCAAAAATGATTCAGTTCATCCATCATCAACAGATGACAGCGAAGCTTATTGGGAGCATCCATTAGGGAGTAGGATGGGTACTCCTATTGGTGATAAGGCTGGAAGTAGTCCCCAGAGGTCCAAGGATTTGCCTTCCAAGTTCAATAGGCAAATAGATGATAATGAACGGTCCCGCAGCCGTCCTAAACTTAGAAGGACCCAATCGTTATCTTCAGCTGCATTTAGAGACCAAGGTCAAATAAACTTCGATGGTTTGATTGATCCAAGTAGATCTCCTGGTAATGCTAGCAGTCGCTCAAAACGGCAACATGAACAGTCATCTCGGTAAGGACGTTTATTCTGATAAATATTAAAAAACATTATAAGAAATGTATACTGGATTGTATAGGGCATTTAGCATGTTATCTTTTTTTAATTGGTTTCACCATAGCATTCATTAGTCTTATTTATGATCTCTTGGTTTATGCTAGTTGCCAAAGTCCATCTCGAGAGATGCAATTCAAGGTAAAGCAGACTGAATTGCCAAATGATTACTATACCTCTGGATCTTTTAGGCCATGTTCCAGAACTTGGTATGATTCTTCTGGAAATTCTACCACTACTTCCAGTATTGTTTCAAATAGGGTCTTGGACCGCTACATTGATGGCGAACAACATCAGGAAATAAATGGATCCAAGAACAAGTATTCTCAAAGAAATAATGGGTGGCGGCCTCCTCGAGCTCAGTGTCTGCCACCCTCTTCAACAACGGCTAGCATTAAAGATAATCCAAGATCCTATTCGTCCAGAGAAACTAGAAGTTCTCTTTCTCGTTTCTTATCTGAAGATGGAGAATATGGGTTTGGAAATGACTCACCTCGAAGTGCAAAGACTGTTGTTGACAGACTCTCTCAACAACATGTTGTGCCTAGAGGGTCCTATAAAGAGCTCGGTGAAAATATACCTATCACAGTTGCAGATACTTACAGTCGATCATTGAATGGATGCTTTGATCCTAATGCAGATTTGACGAAACCATGCATCCCTACAGATGAGCCTGGCGAAACTGATGGAGAACTACAAAAAAAGGCCAAGGAAGCAGAGGAGAGGATCATGTTTCTGTCTGAAGAACTTGAACAGGAACGCTTAGTTCAATATAGCAAATTTGATGTGTCAGATCTTATCCAGATAATAAAAAATCTCACAGGGGAGAGGTTCACTTTGGCACTTGAAGTTTCAAGCCTTCTGCAGTCTCGAATTGCAGATAGGACATGTGCCAGAGAAGAGCTTAGACAAGCAAATGAAGAATTGGAGTCCAGAACACAGAAACTGGAGAAGGAGAAAACTGAGTTGCAGGTAGGTTTGGAGAAGGAGCTAGACAGAAGGTCAAGTGACTGGTCATTCAAGCTTGAGAAGTACAAGTTAGAGGAGGAGGGGCAAAGGGGGCGAGTTAGAGAGCTGGCTGAACAAAATGTATCACTACAAAGAGAGGTTGCTTCTTTAAACAAGAGGGAAACAGAGAACAAAAGCATGACAACTAATCTGGAGCAAAATATCCTCGACCTAACAGCTAGAATTGATGAAAAGAATGAACAAAATAAATATTTACAGCTAAACCTGTCTAAATTAGAAGAGGATTACCGGGGATCAATAGAAGGCATGGATTGCATCAGAAAGAATTTTGAGGAAAAAGAGAAGGAGTGCAGGGAGTTGCATAAATCAATCACGAGGTTAACAAGGACCTGCAATGAACAAGAGAAGACTATTAATGGTTTAAGGGAAAGATTGAGTGAGCAATTTGGTAATAGTCAACCAATGGAGAAATTGGATAAGGAATTTGAAAAATTGAAGATGGAACAAATGAGATTAACAGGAGTGGAACTGGCTTTGAGAAAGGCGTTAGAATCTTGTAGGGTTGAAGTTGATTCTCTTCGACGTGAGAATATAAATATATTGACTCACTTAAAAGACAATGGGAATGAGAGAGGTGCTACAACCTTCAAGTTGGTTAATGAAATGTCAACTCGTGTTTACCATCTACAAAATCAAGGTATGGTATTATTAAACGAGAGTACTCAATTTTGTTCCCAGTTACTGGAGTTCATCAAAGAGAAAGCTGCTCAGCTTCATCCAAATAAGCATAGAACGGAGCATATTGAGAATGGTTTAGATGCTCATTTTTTTCTTGAATCTGAAGCGAAAATTCAGGGCTTCAAGTATGGGATTGAGAGCCTGACAATGAGTTTACAGAAAATATCTATGTTGTTGCAAGCGGAGTCTAACTCCACTTCTCAGAGCTCAGGTGTAGACAATGCACTACAACTAAATAGTCAATATTCAGAGGTGAGTAGTTTCTGATATTGTTCCTGGAAAAGGGACATTATACTAAATCGTAATTCATTAGAGTTGATTTTAAGTTATTTCTTTTTGGAAAAAAAATCTTATTTGGTAAATCCATCATGGGTTATTCCGGTTTTACTTGTTTTTCACTATGGCTGCGGCATGTACAATTTTCTGTTACTTCATAGGACGGTTTAAGATCTGAGCTTAAAGCAGAAACTTTATTCTCAAGCCTATTAAGAGAGAAACTATTCTCTAAGGAGCTGGAAGTGGAGCAGTTGCAAGCAGAACTGGCGACAGCAGTAAGAGGGAATGACATGTTAAAATGTGAGGTCCAGAACGGAATGGAAGGCCTTTCCTGCCTCTCGCATAAGATAAAAGATCTTGAACTTCAGGTATTTTCTTGATGTCAACTTGAACTTGAAGATAGATTTTGTTGAATGGAAGGTTTTATCATTTAGTACGGACTGATTATGAAATTTTAAGAATGTTCTAACATGCGCTATTTTCAATCTACCACGTTTAATACCAATTCTGATTGCTTATCATGGTTCCACATAGCTATTTCTTACCCTTAAAATTTTATTTGGATATAGAGGACTGTATTCTAGATGACAACTTGGAAAAAATATGAACCAATATCTTTCTCTCTATATTTCTCTGCTTCCATCCCCTGCACCCATCATCAATTCGACATGCTGAGAATTATTTGTCACATAATTATACTTCTCCTTGGCATTTTTTATTTTATGCTAGTGTATTTTGAGATCTGCAGCTTATACAGGCATCAATTTGCCCTTTTCGAGTTATGTAATGTAGCATATAAATATATTCGACATTTCAGTTTGACTTACGTGTTCTAGATATTTGGATACTTCGATACTTATGGTCTATTGGATACATATTAAACATTTGTTAAGCATATCAAATGAACATGTATAGTGATATAGGACAAAAATAATAAATTTTGGGAGTGAAATACATACAAATTATTTCAATAAGTCCTTTGTTTATTCGTATGTTTGATTTTCATAAAACATAAAATGAAGTGTCACCATGTTTATATTTTATATCCGTGTCAGCGCTTCTTATATTCTTGTTCCCTTAGTTCCAAAGATTTGAAGAATTCGTTAAATTTAAATCATGGGGTCGTTATTTTACAGTTGCTGAAGAGAAACGAGGACATAAACAAGTTACAAACTGAGCTGGAGGAGTCTAGAAGGGAATTAGAAATTCTAAGGGACGTACTTCAGAAAATTTCAAAGGAGAGAGACATGTTGTGGGAGGAAGTAAACAAACACAGGGAGAAAAACATGCTACTGATCTCCAAAGTTGATGAGTTGAAATCAAAGATTGAGACATTGGAAGAGGACATTTTGCTGAAGGAAGGTCAGATAACAATCTTAAAAGACACACTCACCAATAAATCCATTGACCTTCTTGCTTCTCCCAAATCTTCATGGGAATCTCGAGTGCAGTAAAAAATAATAGCTGGAGGATTTAACCGAGGCTTGCGGGTAAATTTCTCAGTTCATATTTCATAGTCGTACTTTTTATACTTTTATGTCTGGTTTTGATTATTTTACATATCAGCCTTTTGATTGTTTCTCTCATTTTCTTTAAAATCATCTTTTGGGATCTTCGACGAAGTGGAAGATTCTGAAGTTTGAACTTGACCATGTTTTGTTGATGTATCTACTTAGTTCATATACTCTGATTTGCAAGGTAAATAGGGGGAAATATAGTTTTTGTCGCTGTATCAAGTTAACGATTTTGGCTCCCTTCACGAGTGAAAGGTAAATTTGTGCTATGAACTATTCAACCTCGTGCTTTATTAGGTGTTTCTTTTTTGAAGTAAACTTTCAAAGCTCATTTATTCGACCTCGTGATTTATTAGGTGTCAAAAATTACATTGGTTCGATAACTCGTTAGATTATAAATTTAGTCTCGTTAGAATTTATACTCGTTAGATTATAAATGTATTATAACATTAGCAATATTATGCTATAGAGTATAATTTACATGGATTATAAATTGCATAATTAATTAATTAATGACTTAGATTATATATGTTAAAACCAAAATGGTTTGATTTAGATTAGTTTTGGCCTACTCGATTTTAAAAAATGTTTGACTCAAAATTGGATTTTTCAATCTATATCAAACCAAACCAAACTGATTGAACAGTTTAAATCAACTTTTTTTTTTAGGTAAGTGGATTGAGAAATTTTGTTAGACCAATCTAAAATTTAAAACTCAGTTAGGTAGGTGATACAAATAATATATATTTATAATTAATGAATATCATTAAACTCAAATATCAAATATTTTTAATTTTTATAATTACGGAATAAAAAATAATTAAATAATAAATAAAAAAGAAAACATTTACGGTTAACTAATAGGTAAATTTTTCAGTATTAATATATTTTCTTGGTTATTGGCTAAACCTTTTAATGATTTTTCAATAAAAATATATTTTGAAAATTTAAATAAAATCATCGCTGAAAAGAGTGTTTTCTTTTCAAAAAAAGAAAAAAGAAAACAGTACAAACAGACAAGTGCTTAGATCGAAATAGACCAATGAAATTAAACTTATAGTTTAACCATCGAATTGCCGTTCCCCCGGAATCTCTCAAAATCGACGACCTCGAGCAGGAGCAGCGCATCAAAAATTAAGCCACCGAAGATGGAAGAAAATATGCGGAATGGAACTTCAGAAAATTCGAAACCCAAATGCTGGTGTCGAATCAGGAATCAGTGCGCTTCTGAAAGAATCGAGGGCTCATATTACCAGCGAAGCGAAGGGACGTGATTCAGGTTGGGTTTGGCTTACTTTCGACATCGTAGGGTTTATCATTTCTTAATCCTCGGCTTTTCAACTTATCTCTCCCAATTTTCCCGGAAAATTTACTCAGTTTTCCGAGAAAGTGATATCGTGGAACTTTCTGTCTTTACTTTTTTGTTTGAATGATTACTTGGATTCATATATTTTAGGGTTTTTGCTATTTTTTTTTATGTTCTGCCAATTAGAAAAGAAGGTGAGCAATAGTTGCCTGAAATGGCGGGTTCGTTAAAGGTTAAAATCAAGAATCCAGGCAATAAGTTAGAAAACCAAAACTGAAAAGTGCCAAATTTAATTTAATAAACTGATAAGAACCCTTAGAAAACGAGGGCTTTTTTTATTTTGTTTATTAAATTGTTCCCAAACCAAGGGATTCTGTTGTTGGAGAGTGATCCATCTGTTTCTTTGGCTCAAAGAAACAGAAAAAGGAAAAAAAAATTAATAAAAAAAAAAAAGAAAAAAAATTTAAAAAATTCAAAAAAGAAGGAAAAGAAAAGGAAGAAATCCCGAGGAGGAGGAGGGCCAATTAAACTTCAGGAATTTCCCTCTTTCCAGATCTGCTCGTTTCAACGTTCTGACAGGTTTTTTTCTTCTGTCAGAACACCCCAAATTCTTTTTACTTGATTCCCTTTGTTCATTTTCATCTTATAATGCGTTTCTCAGTCTATAATTTGGACAGTTTTGCAGAAAAGTGTCTGCAAACTCTCTCGGCTATCTCAAGGTTTGTAGTGCAACTTCTTTTACTTGATGTTTGGTTTCTTTGTATTCTTTAGTGTTCCTAGGTTCAATTTTTGTTCTTTTGGTTGATTTATACTTAGAAACTGTTCTATATGTTCATATGTATCAATGTTGAACTTTCATTCAATGTGATTCTTGAATTTGCAGTTTCTACGTATAGACATCAAGAAACTCAATGTTATATTGTTGAAATACTGATGGTGTCTGCTTTGATCAATGGTTTTCTGACATCTGAAACTCATTATTTCGTACATTTGTGAACGAAATAAAGGGAACTTTTGGTTTTAATACTATCCTTCCGGTCGGTTTTGAAGAATGGTTTTTCATGCTGGATCATTTGGGTGAGAATATGTAAGGGATGGTATCTGAAACTTTGATGAAGATTGTATCACCCTGCTGGAAACCTTCAGTTGAAGGCGGAAATTCTAGTAGAGGTGGGGATGCAAGTGGTCGGGTTGACGGGCTGTTGTGGTACAAGGATTCTGGCCGCCATATTAATGGAGAATTCTCAATGGCAGTTATTCAGGCAAATAAATTGTTGGAAGACCGCAGCCAGCTTGAGTCAGGGCCACTGAGCTCATTTGAATCGGGTCCTGTTGGAACGTTTGTTGGAATCTATGATGGCCATGGAGGTCCTGAAGCTGCAGAATTCATAAATGATCGTCTGTTCAATAATATGAAGAGTAAGTTTTAATCTACTTATGCTAAATACCTCTTCCACTTCTTCCTCTTCAAGGTAGCTTTTGCCTTGTGTGTGTTGATTTTCATCCTTAGACCGAAATTTAAGTTTGTAGTCTAATGGCGAGTTTGTGTTGACTTTGGAAAAATGTGTTGATGCATTCAGTAGAAGCGCTAATTGAGTGTTTACTCTAAAAGGACTTGATTGAACTTTCATAATCCCCTTGGCTTGGCTAACCATTACCAACATTCTGAGAATTTTGATCAGTGTTTTTAATGGGCTAAGTGGATTTTCTTACTATAACAGCCCAAGCCCACCGCTATTAGATCTTGTCTTCTTTGGACTTTTATTTCTGGGTTTAAAACGGTCTACTATGGAGAGAGTCTAGCTCTACTCCGACCAATGCCTCCCATGCCTCCCACTGGCTCTGATACCATTTGTAACAGCCAAGCCCACCGCCCTAGATACCCTCAAAGTTTTTAAACCCTCAGCTAGAGAGAGGTTTCCACACCCTTATAAGAATGCTTTGTCCCCCTCTCCAACCAATGTGAGTTCTCACATTTACCTTCCAAAAATTATCCGAAATTCACCCTAACTATAATTTTTATTTCTTTTTCTAGTCAAGGTAAATGGTACACATTCTTTAGACATTAATATTACTGGACATTGTCCTATAAGATGGACTAGACAAGGATTTGATTGTCCCGGTCGAAGGTGGTGTTTACTGTGCTCGAGTGGTGCATCCTATGGAATTTTAGTCTTTTATGTGAAAATTATTGAAGTAAGTTCATTATTTAGACTGCAAAAGAATTTGATATCCTCCTTTTAATGGGTACGTGTAGAGGTTGTTATGGTTGGGAAGTTTGTTGTTGTTCATAAAATTCAAGATCGTAAATGAAACTAGTCTAATTTGAAGCCCAAAGCAAATGATGGAAGGAAAGATGTATATTGGTCTTCGTGGAGCCCTGTTGTGACTTGTGAGTGCTTATTATGGTCTCTTACCAATTTGTATTATATGGCTAATGGGAATGTTTACACTTGACAGCTTTTCATGGTGCAGAATTTATTCCAGATAATCAGGGAGTATCGGCTGAAATTATTAACAAAGCGTTCGTGGAGACAGAGGAAGAGTTCTTGTCTCTTGTAAAGAAACAATGGCTTATTAAGCCGCAAATTGCTTCGGTTGGTTCATGCTGTTTGGTAGGCATAATATGTTGTGGATTACTGTATATTGCAAATGCTGGAGATTCTAGAGTGGTGTTGGGAAGAACTGAAAAAACTCATAAAGAGGTTAAAGCTGTCCAATTGTCGTCTGAGCACAATGCAAGTATTGAATCTGTGAGAGAGGAGTTGCACTTGTTGCATCCCAATGATCCACACATTGTGGTCTTAAAGCACAAGGTGTGGCGTGTGAAGGGTGTTATACAGGTTTGTTCTTCAACCCCCCTTGTCTTCTTTGATATTTCCTGATAGAACATGTTTGATTTGGTATGCTCTGAACTCTATGAAAGCTTTAAAATTTCTCTACATTGAACAACTAGTTATGAACTAGAAACTATCACTCTGCTCATATGTAGGTCTCAAGATCCCTTGGTGATGCTTATCTGAAGAAAACCGAGTTCAACCGAGAGCCTCTTTTGCCGAAGTTCAGATTACCAGAACCCTTCCACAAGCCAATACTTCAAGCCGAGCCTGCTATCGTAGTGCACAAACTGTACCCAGAGGATCAATTTCTTATATTTGCTTCAGATGGTCTTTGGGAGTATATAAGCAATCAGGAAGCTGTCGACCTCGTCCATAGTTGTCCACGTAACGTACGGTCGATTTCTGCTTAACTTAAGTTCTTTTTGTTTTCTTTTGCTCTTCTGTTTGCTTAGAGTACTACCTTCTTATGTGAAAATTGAAAGACTTCTGGGCTGCCTGCTTAATACCTGTTACCAGAATTAGATGTTTATCAAAAACTTGGATATAATCAATAGTAATGTTCATTGTTTGGTGTGATACTCACTGTAATGGCTCCTCCTCTTGTTTTGAGCTTGTTGTTGTAATCTGTCTGGCAATTATTCCTTCTCTGTTCATCATTTTTTTTCAAATCATTTGGGGTTTCATCCATGACTTGGTATTGTGTGTGTTCAGGGGATTGCAAGGAAGCTCGTTAAAGCTGCTCTTCATGAAGCTGCAAGAAAAAGAGAAATGAGGTACACAGACCTGAAGAAGATCGACCGTGGGGTAAGACGACATTTTCACGACGACATAACTGTTATAGTTTTGTTCCTGGATTCGCATCTGATTAGTCGCAGTCCGAGCCATGGACCTATGCTTTCAATCAGAGGGGGTTCTGGTATCCATCCTCGCTGCTAGATCTTAGTTTCTTCATTTGTATTGCAAACCGAATGATTGTTTGTGTTCAAAAGAGGAGAGATTTGGAAACATAGCCCTTTTCTTTTCCCTTCCCCATTTACCCTTTCTTTTTCCTTTCCTTTCCTTTCCTTTTGTGTTTTCTTTTTTAATGTATAGCACTCTTATTACCTATGAGGTCTCCTTATTGACAGTTGCGTCAATAGTACATATATAGAGAGAGAATATTGACTAGGAGTCATCAAGAGTCACAGGTTTCAAACATATTAATACATAACGATTTTCCACAAAGTGGCGACGAAAGATAACTTGTACAAATCTTTCCATTTTCCAATTCGATTCGATCTATTTGTTCGTTGAACTATTTACTCGATTGCAGACATTTCTTGAACACCTCTAACAGAGGAACAAATAGTCAATTTTGAAAAAACTTATTGTCAACCTCTTTCAGATATGAATCTATCTGATTTGAACTTGCATTATCTCGACAATTCAAACATGAGTTTGATTCAAACAGAGTTTGTCTAAAGAAATGCCTCGAAGAATAGGGAGTTTGAGAACTATTTGACCAGTCCTTTTTTTTCCTTTCCTTTCCTTATTGGCAGCAACTTTTAAGGGCCTTCATTGTTTTGCGATGTAAGTATACAGGAAAGAATTCCTTTTTATGCTCATAAGCTCGAGTTACCATATCCATTAGTACTAAAGCGGATAATCTGAATATATCGAATCAGCTCTTTCAAAATATGATGATGGCCAGTTTAGTTTGGTAAGTAGGGACTTTCTCACTTTGCATGATAGCTTATGGGCTGTTGGTATCGATGTTGATGGAAATTTGCAAGAAATGGTGGAAAATACCAAGATGTCTTCATCAACCATAAGACTATGAGTGATGAAATCAAGAGCTATGGAGCGGGAATAAATCATGACTTTGATGTACTGATCTCATCGGTTCTTGTAAAATGAAATAGTAACCGAACATCTTTTGCTTGGAATTAGATCAGACTGAAAGAAAGCAAAGACCATGGCACTTTAGTACTGACGTACCTAAGTTGGGTCGGTTCAGTTTCTGTTCAACACCGACACTGAGATTAGTTATTAGAATTGATTGCTAAGCCTTACTAATACTAAATCTAGACGTTAACAGTCCAAGCCTATCGCTAGCAGATATTGTCTTTTTTGGACATTCCGTTCAAGGGCCTTCCCTCAAGGGTTTAAAACACGTCTACTAAGGAGAGATTTCCACTCTTATAAGGAATGTTGTGTTCCACTCTCCAATCGATGTAGGATCTCACATAATCAGTTTCTGAATTTTGTCACTTTTCCTTTGCACTCCTATTTGGGACACCAAGCTCTACATTTATATCTGTGTATTTGAGCCGTCGATAGGGTATTAGTCACCATATTGAATAATTTTTCCTATATGGGTCCTTTTTTTTTAAGATGGATCATTGAAAAATCAAATTGAATCAATTGAAAATCTAACCAAATTTCGTTTCGTTTGAACTTGTTTTTATGGGTTCGTTCAATTTTCAGTCTTCAATTTGGCGAAAGCTAAAGTTAATCAACCCATCATACCATACCCCTACTACACCATGACTAATGTGTTTCGTTTTAACTTATTTTCGGTCTTTCAGTTTTGGTGAAAACAAAAGTGAATGAAACCATCATACCCCTACTACATCATGACTAACTTGCTTTGTTTGAACTTGTTTTACGGGATCGTTCGATTTTCGGTCTTCAATTTTGGTGAAAACAAATGTAAATCAAACCATCAGACCTTACTAACAGCATTTTAATGTTACAGCATGACTAACTTTTTTCAAGTAATTAACAAATCTTCCAAACAAATAAAAGAAAAAAATTAAATATCGATTCAACCTGTTCTACTACATCAATGTAATTTCAGTGAATTTCATCTAAAAATTTCAAAGAAAAAAATATCTACAAATCTTGAAAACTCAGCACCCCTGGAAAATGTCAGGTTTATCGCAGCATTGACAAGAATACTCGAGGGATTGAATTTAAATATCAACGAGCATGAGATAAAGTGCCACTTTATATAATTTCTCTTTTAAATAGTCAGTAAATTTATAGTTACATCAGACCTCAGTCCAAACTTCCAGTTTCAGCTTCAGCAGGTCTGTAACTATGGCTGCTGTCTTCTTATAAATCATCCACAGGCTGCATGTCACTTGAGAAACTGGCTTCAACAGTCTCTAATGGGCATCACCCACCAACAGATCAAGCAATCAGTCAATTTTGGCCATAGGATGACCTAGCTCTTGCATGTGTGGTCAAACAAAAACGAAGAGGATCGAAAGGTTGGGTCGGGTTGTGCTAGCGGAACAAAACTTTCGAGATCTTGCGGGAATAAACAAATAGTGACCAGACGGCAAGCCAAGCTGATATGTACAATAAGACCACACCAGTTGCTACTAAAATTCCAGATCCTCCAAGACTAATAAAAAGGAAAAATGAACCAATTAGCTTTGCAGATATAGAAGAGCCAGTTCTATAGTGTTCATCGTTTTTGGTACTATTCATTCGAGAAAAATTCAAGACTAAGAACACCTTTAGAAAGATGATCGATGAAGCCTCGAAAGATGATCGATGAAGAAAAAAAGAGAGAACGAACCTGCTGTCTCGGCTAGCCAGAAGGGTGGTTAGTGCAATCATCTGTGTTGCTGTTTTCCACTTCCCCAGGTTATTTACGGCCACAGCCTGTTTCTCAAGTTATAAAACTCAGATAAAAACTTAATCAATTCTAACAAACTGAATTGGTTTTTGGCATATAGAAAAACAAACCTCTAAAAGCTTGCTATTCTGGGAAGCAGCCCATTCTCTAACTGCAGACATGGTTATCTACATATAAATTGCAAACGGTCTGTAAGATATCAGTCACGAATTCATTGATAAATCAAATATACAAGACAAGATCAAAGAAATAGGGAAGGAAAAAAAAAGGAAAGGAAAAAGAGAAGCAGGCACACAATAAAAACGTGCGCCCTATCAGATGTACATAAGGGGGCATTTTCAAATCAAAGGTACCGCTAGCAGATATTGTCCTCTAAGGGCTTTCCCTTTCGGGCTTTTCCTTTCGGGCTTCCCCTCAAGGTTTTTAAAACGCATTTGCTAGGGAGAGGTCTCCACACCCTTAAAAAAAATATTTCGTTCTCCTCCCCAACCAATGTGGGATCTCACAATTCACCTCCCTTCGGGGCCCAGCGTCCTCGCTAGCACTCGTTCCCTTCTCCAATCGATATGGGAACCCCCAATCCACACTACTTTGGGGCCCAGCATCCTTGCTAGCACACCGCCTCGTGTCCACCCCCTTTGGGGGCTCAACCTCTTTGTTGGCACATCGTTTGGTGTCTAGCTCTGATACCATTTGTAACGGCCCAAGTCCACCGCTAGCAGATATTGTCCTCTTTGGGTTTTTGTTTCGGGCTTCCCCTCAAGGCTTTTAAAAGGCGTCTGCTAGGGAGAGGTTTCCACCCCCTTATAAAGAATGTTTCATTCTCCATTTTCCTCCCCAACCAATATGGGATCTCATAAAAGATATATAATCTAAAAGTATTAATTAAAGATGTTGTAGAAAGTAGTAGGGAAAGAAAAATCTAACTTTTCCTTAATATTGCTCAAAATGGTTGATATCCTCCAAACAAGAGAATAAGTAGCTACCAAGGAGAGCATACCAACACTCATAGCCCAACTCCACCCCACCCCCGAAAAAACATTTAAAAAAAAAAAAAAAAAAAAAAAAAAACCTCGGACATGAGTGTGCTTGGATCATCATAATTATAATGCAAGGTGTGGGGGCAGATATCCTGGTAATTAAACAAAATACCAAATAGGCTAGAAAATTTATTACCTCCCGGCCAATAATTGCAATTGACGGTAGAGTCAGAAGCCAAGGAACATGACCAAACACAGAAACCTCCAAAGGTTGTGTACATAGTAAAATCAGTGTGGCAGCAACCATAAGCTGTTGTAAAGGAATGTTAGTTAGTTAATAATTTCTTAACCATATCTGAACTAAACAAAATTGATTCAATTTCTTTGATCAAGCTTATGAGTGAGAACCTAAAAAAAGAAGAAGGGCCAACCTTATCAGCTACTGGATCAAGAAATGCACCAAAAGCAGAACCTAACCTCATCTGATAAATGCAATTAAGATCAGGACCAGGCTAACTCAGGCAGCTATAAAAAAAAGAATAGCCAACACAGGTTTTTTCCACCATACAAGATATGGACTTCAGGCATGTGTATAACAAACCTTCCGAGCAATATAACCATCGAGCCAGTCTGTAACTGCTGCAGCAATGAATATACTAGTTGTCGCAGTCGTTCCCCACCAATTATTGACATAGAAGGCTAATAACAGAAACACATATCATCACGATTAAATTCAAGTACACTAAAATTAATTTTTACTTCAATGTCTACAAACTAGAGGAAAGTGGTTTGAAATGAACAAACAAATAATCGACGCAGAAGGCTGATAACATAAAAGTGTGTGTGTGTGTTTTATAATTATCAAAACCAAGTACATTAAAATGACTGTTTTTCACACCCAAATGCATTAGTATCAAAAGTAGACAGTAGTTTCAGACAATTAAGGAACAAATTCAAGCGTTCATGATAGGCAGCTGACAACAGTCTAATTTTGATCAAATATTGCCGTCATAAATGCTTCAAATCCACTATAATAATCAGCTGGTATGATACTTTCAGGCTTAAACAACAGAACAAAGTAACAACAAAGGAATATTTTGTATAATAACAAGCTATAGAACTGTCGGTTGCAAGAACTATAAGCAGTCGCAGAACAGCTGTTAACCCAATGGGAACAAGAACTAAAGCAAATATTAGCTACAATCGTTGAACAGAGTGAAACTAACCCGTATTCAATCTCATTTTCGCACAAAATAAAACAAAAACTTACCTTCCAAGAAATCGTGACAATCGTTAACACAAGCCACATACAGAAATTGATCACATCGATTACCAATAAAAAAAATCAATGGGATTATCAATCGGAGCCAATGTCAGGTCCAATTTACATCACAACAAGCAACAAAAGATTGAGAGATCTACCATTAATCGTGCATCAATTCACTTCAATCAGACGATCAGAACAAACATGATTGCGATAAACAAAGAAGCAGGAAGTTGGAACATACTACAAACAAATATCGGGACAGCGGCCACTCGGGCAAGCGTCAGAATGGTGGGCAATGTCAGCAATTTGGAACGTTGTGGCTCATGTTGGTGCATTAATGGCGATTGGCTCTGGCTGTCCAAGTCATCTTGGTACCAGCCATTGTTATGATCCTTGCTCTCTGAACCCATGTTGGCTACAAATTCAGAGCCGGCAGACGGAGGAGAAGCAGAATCAGAAGCAGAGCCTGATCCTAACCCAAAAACCCCTCCTCTTTTTTCCGACGAAATGGAATTACACCTTTTAGACCCAATCGAAAAACATGTATTATAACCGCTGCGAAACCCTAAAATTTTAGGAGGGCCCTTTTCGTACACTAGGCGATTGTTAGGTGCTGAAGTCCATCCAATTCCACCTCCATAAATCACTGAATCTCTATCACCGCCTCCCGACGGAACCGGCGGCAGCGGTTGGGGGAGTCCAAGGGAATAGCGGCGGGTGGCGGTGGCGTTGGCGGTGGCGGAAACGGATCGTAGCCAAACTTGGAGGGTTCTGCGGGGAGAATTCGATGAATAGAAGAAGAAAGGATTGTGGACATGGAAAGTGGCGGCCATTATCGATGTCTGCTTGAGGCTTAACATGATGATGAGATTGGATTGGTGGTGGAGATGGAATGGGGTTTTCTTGGTTTTAGCTGGATTTTGGGTGGAAGTGCCTGGATTGATTGGGATTCCAATTTCATTTCCCTTTCTACATCGATTTGACTCATTTCTGTTTCAACATTCCTCCTCCTTCCCTCTCTCCTCCTAATTTTGCGCCACATCCATTCCTTTCTCTTCTCATATCAAATCAATTACCATTTTTCTCTCTCAAAATTCATAATCAGTATAAATTCCATACTACTTTTCATTCATTTAACCTAAATCTAATTTCCTTATATCGTTTGTATCAATCAAAAAATAGTATTTATAAGATTCTATATTATAGCAAAGATATGATCGCTAGCTCTTGGGTTCAAGTGGCTTTTCATCTCTAACCACAACTCATCCCTAATTCTTCAACAGTTGAGACATTCACTTAGTTTCATCTTATGTTTATTGTGAATGGATCACCCAGGTTCGAGTCCATATTACAATGACAATTACTCCATGAAAACTCGCTTTCATTGCTGTGTCAGTGGGTTCCCTCAAACAAGCCTAACTCAACGTCAAAGCTCTGATAGACATCGAGTAGAGAATTGAGGATTCCATTCAACCAGGCTTCAATGCACTAATCCTTCCTCCACGAGCCCATCTTTATTTTTGTAACAACAAATAAATAAATAGATTTATTTACAAATGAATTAAACGTAAATATAATTAGATTAGTTACTGTACGTGTATTATTAAAATCAAATCTTTGTCTCCTTGTATCATTAAAAAAAAGAATTAGTAATATATTATTTATTTCAAAAATAGAGTTTAAATTATAAATTTAATTATATCGATTTGAATAATGTGTCTATTTAATTGAAAAGACATGTAAATAAATTTAATTTATTTGTTAAAACAAATATTAATAAAACAGGCAATAACTACCCCACTTTTATTTTTCAAAGAATAGGGTAAGAAATAAATTATAAAAACCATTAATTTTTTAGGCGGGCAGTCAAATGTTTGACTTTAAGGAGAGTTAGTAATGCATTAACTATTAAGCGATGTTTATGTTAGTGTAATTTTTAAAGTTAAATGTCAATTCAAATATTTGACAAAAAAATAAAAAATAAATAAAAAGACTCTATTATCTCGAAAGTTACTTTAATTTCAGCTATTGGATAATAACTTAATGAACGGCCATGAAATTGATCTACATTGATTGAATTTTGTGACTTGAAGTTGACATTCGAAAAGATTTTCAATCATCTAAAAATTTCAAGTTCGCTGTAACAGTCATAGCTTTGAGGATTATAATCGATCATCGAATTTTAATGCATCCAAGGGCAGCATAAATGATTATGTAACAATGTAATCTTACCGCTAACAGATACTGTCTATTTTGGGCTGTTATGTATTACGATTTAAAAACAAAGGAAAATGTGTTAAGAATGAGAAATAAAATTGGAATTGAAGGTGTGTTCTCATTGATATTCATAAGGTTTAATGTGATACAAACTAACAACTAATAAGTAAAATATAGACTAATTAAATATTGAAAATAAAATAAAATATACTTTAAATAAAAAAAAACATTTAAGTATATTTCATAAATAATATATTATCAAAATATTATATCTCAACCAGATGTTTCCACACCTTTATAAATAATGTTACATTTCTCTCTTTTAACCTACGTTAGATTCACAATCCACCCCTCTCTTGGGGACCAAACGTCCTCACTGACATTGCCCCAATGTCTGATTCATGTATCATTTGTAACATTCCAAGCCCACCGCTAACAGATATTATCCACTTTAGTTCGGTACGTATCATCGTCAACTTCATAGGCTTGAACTGTTATAGATTCAACGTGTTCAATTATATACCCGTATGCTTGAAAGGTTTAAGATATTAATATTAATTTAAATTTAATAAATGGATGTCCCCGCCACTTTTTACCTCGTTGAAGAATGGGATAATATTTGTAATTTAAGTAATAAATAAAATATAAAATTACATAAAGAGATTCAGAATTGTCGGCGGTGCGATCCAGCGATCCAATGCGAAGACGGACCCGAGTCCGAATGTTCACGAGCTGACGTGTCCAAATCCAAGAAAAGCCCAGCCTACACTTTTCCCACCGGATACTGTTAAATTACCAAAAAGGACACGAAAGCCAATTCACCTAAAAAAAACAAGCAGCAGTATAAATTCTCCGTGGTTTGCCTATGGCTTCGTTTCGGTCTTCATGGTTCACTATCTTGGACTCTGTGCTAAGCTACCTGAGCCACCTTCCCCAATGACGTGACGCCGATCTCGGCCATTTCCATGTGCTTCGCTCTATCTCTCTCTCACAGTTCCTTCAAGTATACCGATTCTTTCTCCCTCTCTTCCTGAATTTAGTTGCAGAAAATCCAGGAAGATCCGAGATCTTCACCTTCAATTCGGCGGGAACCTCTCTTTCTGGTTGAATCTTCACCAATGAAGGCTGCCAGCCAAGCTGCAAATCATGTCGTCGCCTTCGATCACAAGAGGTAATGTCTTCATTGATTCGGTTGAATCTTGCATCGGTTCATGTAGCTCCACGTGTGCCGAAACAATGGGAATCAATGTGTCCAGCTATCTTTTTTTTTCTCTTCGCTGCGTAGGGTTTTTTTTATACATCGTCTCTAACTGACCTAACGGATTTCAATTTGCGCAACCGTATTAAACGCGTTTTTTTTTTGTTAGCTTGTTGTACCGGTGTGTTTTCCGATCGTATCGTTTTGGTTTAGCTGGCTTTCTGTTTTGATTTGACGAGCATTAGTTTTAGTTTGTGAAATTTGATGTGTTTTTGGAGTCGTGGGGAAATACGCGCTTCTTGTTTTTATGAGTAATCATGTTCGAACAGTGGATTGCTTTGGTAATTATTGTCCGTTTCGGGACTCAATCTGCATAAGCGTGTAATTAGAATGTGAAAACTGTGATTTATTAATGTCGAACGCTATGGAAAGTGGAATTCAGCATTCAGAATATGTTATTGTCTAGTTTAAATTCCCAGTTGTTGGAAGATGAGGACAGGTAACTTAAACTGGGTTAGTCTTTGAAGTTCACTTTTGCGATATCAGCTTCTATCTTACGCCAGGCTCAGTTTTGAAATGTTGAAATTGCTTGTTTTGTCTTTCTTTGATGGAGCACTGTGTTTTCGTGCATTGAAAAAAATTGATTGATATTGATTCAGGGACACATACGGGTTTGCTGTGAGACCTCAGCATGTACAAAGATACCGTGAATATGCCAATATCTATAAGGTTTTATTCCATTTACAACTGTTCTTTCCGAAATGTATAACTTTTCAACTTAAGGATTTTTTCTGTTTACATTTTAAATTTGCATCCCAAAAAAATACATATAGTGTCTGGCTAATTCAATGTGCATGTGAACATAGGAGGAAGAGGAAGAAAGATCAGAAAGATGGAAGTCTTTCCTGGATCGTCAATCAGAGTCTGCTCAGTCACTTGTTAATGATTTATCAGTGGAAAATGATAAAAAGGCATCGCGTGTAGAAGTTGTCAAGGAGGAATTAGATTCTAGTATAGAGGAGGGTACTAAAGGAGAAGATCCAAACAGCCATGATTCTGATTTTGACAGTAGCAATATCGCTCAGAATGCGAATGGCTTGAAAAATGAAGACGTACTGTCAGCAAAGGGGACAAAATCTCACAAGATCCAAATATGGACTGAAATTAGACCATCACTTCGAGCAATTGAAGACATGATGAGTGTTCGTGTAAAGAAAAAGAAAGATTTATCAAATAATAATCATGACACTGGAACCAGAAAGCTGTTTTCTGCTATAGAAGAGTCTAAATCACCACGTGGAGTGTCTGAGGAAGACTCTGAGGATGAGTTTTATGATGTGGAAAAGTCTGATCCAGCACAGGAGGCTCCTTCAAGTGACAGCGTCAATAGCCATGTGGTGGGTATTCCGGCTTTTTTGTTGCCTGTCGAATCTTCATTTCCATGGATAGAGGAGCTTGAGGTCCTTGTGAGAGGTGGGGTACCAATGGCTATTCGGGGCGAGGTGGGAATTATCTCTTGATCTTACTTTATTAAGTATCAATGGGTTCTTCAGTCTACTAAAATTCTCGTTTCCTTTTTGTATGTGCAATTTCAGCTTTGGCAGGCTTTTGTGGGTGTTAGAGCAAGGAGAGTTGAAAATTATTACACAGATCTCCTAGCCTCGGAAACTATTTCTGAGAACAACGTGGAAAATCCTAGTCTTCAATCAGACAGCAGCAGCAATGGATCATCTGCTGACTCTGTGTGTATAACTGAGAAATGGAAAGGGCAAATTGAAAAGGTTTTTGCATTGTCCTCAGTCCCTTTTTTTGTTTGTTTGAGTTTTTCTTCATTTAGTTTGTTTAAAAACCCAGCCCATCTTCTGAATGCAGGATTTGCCTCGTACTTTTCCCGGTCATCCTGCTTTGGATGTGGATGGTAGAAATGCATTAAGGCGTTTGCTTACTGCATATGCTCGTCATAATCCCTCTGTTGGTTATTGTCAGGTAATTATTTAAAATGCAATTTTTTGCTTTTATGAGTTTCAATAGGGCAGTAAAACTCATAAAACTTTTAGACGTTGCTAAGTAATGCTCAATATTTTTATTTTTATTGTATATTCCGATTTGATATCCTATATAGCTGCATTGTTTGTGCTGAAAAATTAACAAATTAACATGATATTTAAGAGTTTTATAGGGTAGGCTCCAAATGTAATGATTCTCATCGAGACAATCTTTGGCTATTCTAATTCACAGAAGACTTATAGGAACTGATGCTATATTCATTTAAAAGAAACAAATAGGGATGACAATTTGAGAGACCTTAGTAGCTCAAATTTGTTTTGGGAAATTTTGCCAGCATGTGATGTTTCATTTCATGTTCTCTCTCTGGCCTACATCTTGATGGTTCAGATTTTTATCCGTCTTCAGGCCATGAATTTCTTCGCTGGCTTATTATTGCTTCTCATGCCCGAAGAAAATGCCTTTTGGTAAGCTTTCATACTTCTGACTAATTTCATTGGGGGACATAGTAATATTTTTCTAGAGGAATACATAAACGGTGCTGCATATGGAGTTTTTTAAAGATTTTAATTTCATGTCAATCTGATTGGCTATCCGCTTGCATTTTCTATAAATCTTTTAGGACCTTAATGGGAATTATCGATGACTATTTTGATGGGTATTACTCCGAGGAAATGATTGAATCTCAAGTATGTTATCTATTTAAGTTATTGGCTATGCTAATATCTTTTTTGACTTCACATTTATTCTAAAAATTTTACAATACGTAGTTGGTTGAATACTAACGGAAATTTTGATGCTTCCTCTTTTTATTAGGTAGATCAACTTGTATTTGAGGAGTTGGTGCGTGAGAGATTTCCTAAAATGGGTTTGTATATCGATGTCATTTTCTCATTGATTTTGAATGCAACAAAGTATCATTTATGTTAAAGGTTTTCTGAGTAATTAGTTTTATTTATTTATTCTTTTCTTCTGCAGTCAATCATCTAGATTACCTCGGAGTGCAGGTGGCATGGGTTACTGGGCCGTGGTTCCTATCCATATTTATGAACATGCTGCCATGGGAAAGTGGTCAGATTTTGTGCTGTATCTTTTTAATTGTTTTTTCTTCTGGTGGTGCAATATCTTGCTGACACCTGCTCACATTGTTATTATTTAATTATATGGGCGTTCCATGAAGCCTGTCATCTGAGCTTTTCCCTTCTTTCTGATTTCAGTTCTTCGAGTTTGGGATGTTCTTCTTTTTGAAGGAAACCGTGTCATGCTTTTCAGAACAGCACTTGCACTCATGGAGCTATATGGTACTGGATGAAAGCAATTGCTTTATATTTATCATTTGTTTATTTGTTCATACAACAGCTTGTACTCTATCATAGATTGTTATGCTTCGTGAAATTTCATTTGGTCCTCAGTTACTTGTAGGCCCTGCTTTGGTTACTACAAAGGATGCTGGAGATGCTGTGACTTTGCTGCAGTCACTTGCTGGCTCAACATTTGACAGCAGCCAACTTGTATTGACTGCTTGTATGGGTTTCCAAAATGTTAATGAAACTAGATTAAGAGAGCTGAGAACTAAACACAGACCAGCTGTAGTCACTGCTATTGAGGAAAGATCTAAGGGGCTTCGTGCTTGGAAGGATTCTCAGGGTTTAGCTTCTAAGCTTTATATTTTTAAACATGATTCAAAATCAACGATTACAGAAACAAAGAACAGTTCCCAAATAAATGGTGATTTGTCGTGTTCAGAGTCTGGGTCCACCAATGCCGATGAAATTCTTATTTCATTGGCTGGGGAAGATGAGGTTGATGCTGTTTCCAATCTTCAAGATCAGGTTGTTTATATGTTGCCTTTTATTTTCAGCCTCTCCTGGTTTTAAAAAATTAATGTTTCATGACATTGTTTTTAAGCTGGTAATCCTAGTGATTTATGTTCACAAACTGCACCGGTTTTTAATTATTCATGATATGGGAATATGATAATTTAAATTAATAATTTAACTTTTAATTAGTTTAGGGTCATTATAATATTGATAATAACTGAATACCTGATTCTGTCACTCTAACATCATGGTGGTTTTCTAAGTTGAGTATTTTCACCAGATTTCCGGCGGCCACAGACTTATGAAATAGAATATGTGAATTTTGTTTAATAACTGGAAGAGCTAAAGTAATCAGCTTTTAGACTCCTCAGTTATTGTTACTGTAGCACTATACTGTGCTTTTTCTGTCATATAGTTCAAAATATGGCTTTTAACTTGTTATCCGAATAGGGAAATCATGTCCTAAAAGACATGCTAGTTAGTCACAACTGGATTTTGCCGTAAGATTGTTTGCTCTTGTTAATTCCATGCATAGAGTTTTTCATCAGTAGTTTGAAATGATTTTATCTCCACAGATAAAATTTGGCTAATATTTTTTGTTTCAAAATGTAGTTAATAAAAGAACCTTTATTGCTAGCTTTTACTTGAACTTTTACCAATAACATGCAGGTAGTGTGGTTAAAGGTTGAATTGTGTAAATTGTTGGAGGAGAAGCGATCTGCTATTTTAAGGTACATATTCTTTATTTAATTTAGCTTTTTATGGCTGATGAACGCTCACACATCTTTCTTCACGACTCCATTACAATTTTTAATGCTGCTGTGCTGCTTTATGGTAGTAATGGCGTAAAACATAATTGAAAATGAGCTTTCTGTGATGGACGATTATGAAATCTAATATATGCCTAGTTATTCTAAACCATCATTGAATAAACTACTTTACGACTTTATCATAAACTTCTTTTTAAGTTAATTCAACTAGAACAATAAAGAGCTTTACGGATGTAAAATAAAGTCCATGAAATATGCATTGCACGGGAATGCTAACTAGTATATCACTAGCAAGAAATATGTAGAGAGATAAGGTGCTTATAGAAGATGGAGTGACGAAGAAGTGCATGTAGAGAGAGATTAATGAGAGGAAGTGTATGTACAGAGAGCGATTGGTGAAAGAGTGTATAAACACTTGGGCATGCCTAGGTGGGAAGCAAAGTGAGTGAATTGCCCCCTTCAAGATGTTCGGCTCACAACCTTTTAAACAATCTGTATTTTCAGTTTGCTTCGTAAAAATTAGTTGGGATGCTAGAAAATTATGAATTTCAAAGCTAACGAGAGAACCACGTAAAATTGTTGAGAGGAAGTGTGTGCGGAGTGAAATTTAAGGAAAGAAAATGTCCACTAAAAAGGGTTAAATGATAAAGTATTCAAGTCTTTTTTTTCAAAAATACTTTTACGTGTTCTTGGTTTCCTTAAGATAAAGGTGTTCCTTATTTTTTCAGTAAAACGTAAGTATTCTTCTAGAAAATACTTGCAAGCCACTTCATAAGGTTAAATATTTCAAGTAATTCAAAATGAATTTGCATGAGAAGAACCTTTAATGTCCTTACATCAAGCACTCCGGTCAGTAAAAAAGAAAAAAGGTCCCGAAAACAGGTAGAATGATAGTTTTGTCACAATGGTGTTCATAATACAGTTTTAGTGCTTCTGTAGATGACAGTTGGATTAATTACCTTTGCACTCAGTCTACTATATTCCTTATTTTCACAATTATTCATTACCTTTCTGCATTTTTATCAGAGCGGAGGAACTGGAGACTGCTTTGATGGAGATGGTTAAGGAGGATAATCGTCGGCAGTTGAGTGCTAGGGTATATTTAACAAACCTGAAGACTTAAGTTCTTTCCTTGCTTCCAACATGTTAAGCATCTCACGCTGTTGATTGAGAATTTATGAATTAACCTTGCGTTGACTTTCCTTGATGAATATAGCTATTAACTGGATTATTTATGGACGATTCATTACAGCATCTTAGATGAGGTGGCTTTAACCATTTTACTGCTTAGAAATTTTCAGTTCTTGTTCCTTTTCCGTTTTTTATTAATAAATATATGAGTAGCCTGCAAGTCATGTGTAGGAATTTTATGAATCAATGCACCTTGAGCGGACATAATTTGAAAAAAGCTTATAAGAGAAATGAGTTATTTGAGTATGGTCCAGAGAAAATACCCAAACAGGACATTGGTATTTACTTGTAGACATCTCTAAAGATCTATTTGTTTGAGGAACTGCACTGATGCGCAGGTTGAGCAATTGGAACAAGAGGTTGCTGAGCTGCAACAGGCTCTTGCCGATAAACAGGAACAGGAAACTGCAATGCTTCAGGTTTGTTTCATTATTATCCTTTTCTCTGTAATTTTGATTATCTTTCTACATTTATTAGGATCCGTGCTTTGTTTTAGGTCTTGATGCGGGTTGAACAAGAGCAAAAACTCACCGAAGATGCACGAAGATTTGCTGAACAGGACTCTACCGCACAAAGATATGCAGCTCAAATGCTTCAGGTTACCTCTTGTTAATCACTTTATCTATATTCAATCCTTCAATGTCGGGCTTGCATGCATGTCCGAGATTTGTGATAAAGTTATTTTTGGGAGGGAAAAGAAAAAGATAAAATCCTCTTGAGCACCAGGCAGAACATACATAATCCATGTATATTTGTATATATATTTTGAAACAGAAAAAAAAAATTCATTGAATAAAAGAAAATAGGCTAATGCTCAAAGAATACGAACTCCACAAGGGAGAGAAATTCAAAGTAAATTAAATACAAAGAACACAATCCAATTAAACAAACTTCTTGAAACGAACACCAACAAAAGGCTTGGGAAGAGAACACCAAGAAGAGACCTCTTCCCTTTAGAGCTCAAAGAAGGCGAAGGGGCAAAATTATTTTCCTCAAGATGGACGCCAACTAACAACTACCTCGTGGAAAACTTCATTCGGGGTTAGAACAAAAAATGCTTCATGCATTTCGAAGTGCTCCTCAACCACTAGCTCTTCTTGCAAGGAACCTTTTAAATGCTATTCATGCAAAGAACTTGCAGTAACTACCTCGTGGAAAGGCTCTTCGAGCCTAAAACCTACCTTGTCAAAAAGTTGTCCTGGTGATTTAGAGAACGATGATGACTATTCTCTATGCTGGAACAATAATTTTACACTATCACAGAGAGGATTAGTTTGGATTCAATCATTGGTTTTGGCAACGAAATTTATTATGTCAAATGGCTGTCATGCAATGAAATTTAGTTGTCATGTGTGAAAATAGTTGGGCAATGAAATGTGGTATGCCAAGTGGTTTTCGTGCTAAAATAGGGGGGAGGGGCACACTAGCTGGTCTGGTCACCCGCAGATATAAGAAAAACATTGGTATGGATGGATTTATGGTACTAGAAAAACAGATATGAAAGGAAAAAAAAAGAGGTATTTAAAGGAAAAAAGATTGCGCACTTTCCAAAATCCAGTTTGTAGGGGAGATAATTTCAACGATATGAATGAGAGTCAATGTCATCTATTCCTCAGTCTCAGCCTCTAAGTAAAGTTCGCTTAAAAAGGGCATACGCCATTAGAAAAGACTGTTGAATGGTTCTAAATAGACCATTAATCTTCTCAGGATCTAATTTTTACCCCTTTACCCTATCATGTCCCAATAAGCTGTTTGCATATTGAGATCTAATAGGTTAGCAGGTTTAGTTGTTTCCCAATCCACTTGATATTACTTTTGGCATCACACCTTCCCAAAGACTTTCTGATCCTTTTTTCATTTTGATGAGCAGTTTGTAAATGGGGAGTGGTTTTGTTTGAGATAAAGACTTTTAATCTGCCAACTTTACAGGGTACCTTTTCCACTTAAAATGTTTATAAGAATTCTGTCAGTCACTTAGGCCAAAAAGCAACGGATCTATCACCCATGGGAAGTTTAAGGGAAGTCGAAGGTCAGCTTTCTGCTGTACAATCTAAAGGATATGCCATATGGTTGACTTCTCTTGGATGTTGATTATGAGGGCAGTTTAGTTGTTTAGTGAAACCTATATTGAGTTAACAAGTCTCGAGAAATTTTAACCAATTGAGAAGATTATTTTCCTCACAACAACAACAAAAAAAAAAAAAAACGAAGGAAGGAATAATCACTGAAGGATTTAACTCCATTTATAAGCTATGAACTACAGGTTTGGCTTAGCCTTGACAAGAGGCATAAATTAGGTTAGAGGATTCTAATTTTTCATCCTGTAGTTGTATTATGACAGTGTTTACTGCAAAGTAGTATTTGTTTTAAATTTAAAATTCAGCATTTGGTTTAGGTGAAGACTTCTGGTTATGAGCTATTGGATCAATTGCTTCTGTCTGATCTTATGCTACGACTGTGTTTGTGTAGGAAAAATACGAAGAGGCTACTGTCGCACTTGCAGAAATGGAGAAGAGAGCAGTTATGGCAGAATCAATGCTGGAGGCAACCTTACAGTACCAATCTGGCCAACTCAGAGCACAGCCTTCCCCCAGATCTGTGCATTCTTCTCCCAGGTGTGTAATCAACTTTATTTAAAATCCCCTTTCTCAGCCGCCCTGGTTCCAGCTTATCAGTGTTTCTGAAAATGAATTGGAAGTCCTTTAGTTTGTTTAAATTGGAATATTTAATTGCTAATCTCTTTTTGTAACTCCATTTTTTGGCTCTTGGGTTTCATCCATCGTTTTGTAACAATTCATCAAACAATCAACTACATGTCTCCTCTATAATAAATAAAAAGAAAGAATATTGATTGCCAATCCAAATTATGGGAAACTGTAGCTCTATTAAGTTTGTCTCAGAATTTATTGGTTTTCTCTTTTTCCCCATAATTTCTTCTCATAGACTGTTCATACGACCAAGTGTACTAAAGTTATTATTACTATTACTATATTAGTATCCATCATCTTGGCTTTCTATAAAGTTGGTGGTAAATAATTTTGGGTTAGTAGTATGATAAAAAACTAAAACATGGCAGAAAAGAAGGTGTTCATTTGTAAAACTCGTACTAACATTTTTGGGGCGAGCCTGTCATCTTTATTTATTTTTTGCACTCATTTTTCTTCTGTAAATCAATCTAAATTTTAAATTAAAATGAGGGTTTATTTTTCAGATCTTTGCCATCGGACTCTTCATTACGAAGCAGCCAGGATTCAGCACAGGACTTCCCTACAAGAAAAATAGGTTTGCTTGGTCGACCATTTGGGTTTGGCTGGCGTGATAAAAACAAGGTTACTACCTAATTTCCTCTTACTTTTTTATAGATGTTTATTCTCCTCCTTGAAGTATCTAATCTTCATTTACTACAAATTTATAGACTTGTAAAAAGTTGCAAATTGAAGACTATTTCGTTCTCTAATAATATTCCCATATTTTACGAAATCCCTTGATTAACTTCAACCGTAAATTTAAATACTAAAATTTTTCTTATTCAATTTTCATACATCTTTTAAAAATAAGAAAATAAAAGTAGAGATGTTATCTTTAATTCTAAAAATGTAAAATGAAATGAAATAAAATACATAATTCACAACTTTCTCTCTCAGTAAACTGCTTTCATTAAGAAGAGAAAGGATACAAAAACACAGGCCACCACCAAACACAGGAGCTGCCAAAATGTAATTACAAGGAAAGGATAATAATTGTTGGTAATCAAAGAAAAATTCTTTTTGGTTGATAGACTGTTGTATAAAAATAAGTGCAGAAGAAAGGGCTGGGAAAGAGAGAATGTTTACCCGAATGAGCTGCAAAGGAAGAGCCTTTTGGGTCAAGGTTGATCGTAAGACTATGATTACAAAAGAATAAATAGTTTTTTCCTTGGAGTTCTACATGAAGATGCTAACTTATACTACTTAAAAAAAAAGATGTTCTTTTTTTTTTTCTTTCTTTAATCTCATTTCTCCCTTCCCAAATAAGCCACATAATAACTTATGAAGATAATTCCTAAGAACCCAAGCTTTATCCTACCAGCCTGTGAGGGCTTCTGATAGCCAGGCATCAATAAGTTCAGGTGTTTTTTTAGACAAAAGAGGACATAGTTATTGGGGAATATCTTTAGGAGCTTCCCTTGAATGTTCAAGGCAAGGGACCATAGAAACATCTTAACCTTCTTGGGGACTAACTCCAAATTTTGTTGAAGGACGTAGTCTTTAGCTTGGCTCAGGTCTCCGTAAGCTTGAGCAAATCTGATTATTAGTGAATGGATCTAATGGATGAAACGACTGAACCACCTCGCCTTGGCTAGCTCCTAATTGAACAAAATCTCTGAAAGGGCACTCAGCTGCCAATTTCTCTATCAAAAAGAAGACCTCTTTTGATATCCAACCTCTATTCTCGTTTTTTTAATAAGAAATCGAGCTTTCATTGAAAAATGAAAGAATGTAAAAGCTCGTTCTGATTAGTCCTTGCCATATACTTGACTTCTTCTTTTTGTAATCTTTATGATATTGACTTTGTCGTGTGAATTAGGCATCAAGTTCTTCAATGAGTTGTTTGGAGAAGACAATTTTTTTAATGACATACTTCATATTCAAAATAGGTCATGGGGTGCACAACTGAGGCCCCACCCTTAATAATATCCTTTGTTATCTGCTCTTTGAACTTAAACTTTCTTATTGCCGGACTATCAATTTAATTCTTTCCAATTATTATTTTGGTAGATGAATAGACTCTATAACTAGTTTTACCCAACTGCAAATGTGTATTGGTATGCATGTATGTTCATATCTGTGGACTCGACGCAATGAAAAGTAATTCTCCTTTAGTTATCTTCAAACCTAATGATCTAATGTCGTGCCCGCTCCATGCCCCACAGGGAAAACCATCCAATCTTGAGGACCCAAATGATGGAAGCAAGACTACCGAGGAGGAAACTACAATCCAGAAAAAAACTACTGAAGAAGAGGCACAAAATCCAGGCGTTGAGGAGAAACTCACCAACGTCCACCACGACAAGGAGTAAAACTCGCATTTTGAAAATGGTACTCGTAGTATATACAAATTCCAATTCACCATTATCTTGAAGTCGCATTTTCTATATCTGTATATCAATTCAAGCAATAGTTTTCAAGGTTCGTTTCTCTCCGTTTGTTAATTAAGCATAGAAATAAATATCAGGTAGAACCTATTTTTTGGTTGATTCTTTGTTTGTTGGTTATGTTATAGGATAATAATTGTTTAATCTTTGTATCAAAAATCTTGTCATGACTCCTATTTAGTAACTGCCTTTTGAATTAGGCCTTCATGGACATAAATTTCTTACTTCTTTCTTTAGCTTGCACGCATATAGGAGAATTCCACGGGACTACCACTTGATCATACTATATTTGGTTGTCAAGAAACTATTACATTCTAGGTAGGTGGTAATCCTGGATTGAACTAGTTCTCCCTAAATCTTCTATTATTATTATGGTTATAGGTCTCCCTAAATCTTCTATTATTATTATGGTTATAGGTTCGCCTTTGATGGTTAAAATGATTTTACTCCAGATTAGTAGATTAGAGAGATTGAGTTTAAGACAATGTGTCTACTTGGAATTGAATATTCTATGAGTTACCTTGACAGCCTAATGTAGTAGAAGAGGTGGACGTCTTGCGTTAATAAATGAGGTATGTACAATCTTATCCAACACTCCCACATGGATGAGGATGAGGATGAGGATGAGGATGAATTGGACATCTAAATTAGCGAATTCAATTCTACAACATTATAACATTAACATAATGTTGTAGACTCTCCATAACGCCTTGCCCGGTTGACGGCCTTTTTACTTTACATATTGAATGCTCCCTCTCATAATTCAAAGGTTAGCGGCTGAAAGTAAAACTAGGCACCATCCCAATTGGCTGTGACGTTTCAGTGTACTATGATTGGTTGGTGACCTAAAACACTGTTTGTTGCCATTTGGCAACAGTTGGCAGTGCCATTTGCAGCTTGAGTCTATACTATAAATCTAGACGACCTCCATAAAGGCTATTTATAGTAAAATAGTTTAGGGTTGGAAGTTGGGGACCATTTTGAGTAGACTTTGTTTAATGAATTTTGAATTATTGTTAAGTATTAGTGGTATTTTGTTGGTTAAATTACATATTTATTTTATTGGTTACATTTCTCTACATTATATGAACCAAATTTATAATTTAACATATTTTTTATTGTAATATTGTACAGACAACTGTTTTTTTTTAGGTTGTTTCCTATTTTGACCCATCCAAAGCCAGCCTCCTTCCAACCGTACCAAAACATGTTATTTTATTAGTTATGTTTCTCGGGGGTAGATTAGGTATTTAAAATTTGAGATTAGGTACTCAGCAAATTTGTTATGTGGATTCCCGATCATATTACATATTTTATACCACATATTATAAACGACAAAAAGTACAAATTAAATATGGAGATATTTTTAATCTTTGAATTTTTTGTAAAAGTAACTATTAATTAACTTTTAGTTTTTATATATTTTTTTTTATTGGGTAACAATTTAATTTATAAACTTTAATATGATATAATTGTCTCTCCATTTTAAAATTTGTAATAATTTAATCCTAAAGTCTCAAAAAATTAGCAATTTGGTCTTACAGTTTACAAACACATCGATCTTTATTCAAATTTTCATTATAGAGATTAAAATTTTAAAATATTGATATTAAATTATTACAAATAAATTATTTATAAAAAAAAATGAATTGTTGGCTATATGTGATATTTATTTATTGATAATGATTTTTGTAATTAAAAAAGAGATTAAATGCTTTAGAGATACATCCACGGTAACTATACGGTAATGGTAATTTCAATAATTCCTTGGCTCGACTAAGATATAAATTATGCTCTTCTTTTTCATACATTTATTTATATTCATAAGGCATGCATTTAAGTCATTTTCGTAAATAATGTATATTATTATTATTACTATCATTATTATTATTATTATTATTATTAAATGAAAGTCAAAATTACAGGTTTAGCATTTTCAATCCTTGCTATGGCGGTTTGAAGGTATTATTTAGATGAACAGTATTTTATAAATATTTATGGCTGAAATATCTCTGTACCTTATTATTTGTAAAACTATATTTTAAGAATATAAAATTGAGAATAATAGTACAAATAATTCTCTCCTCATATTCTCTTGTCACTATATGAAGCATTTCGACAAAAGCTCTACAATTATGAAATAAATATATTTTATATGAAATATATATATATATATTCTTTTTTGTTCATAGCATATTAACTGTAATTAACTTGTATTATATTAATTACTTTTACATATTTCCATAAATAATAAAAATTAATTTAATTACCAAAATAAGCATTGTTGAGGTTTAAATTGATTCAATTAAAATAAAGTTTTATTAGTATTTTTTAATGTATATATTTTTTATATTCTAGTTTAATTTTCAAACGTTTTTATGGCGTAATATAAAATTTAAGCTTCCATGTTATTACCATTTTAATTTGATAGATTTTTGTTTATCAAATTATATAAATTATTTATGACGTAATATAAAATTTAAGGTTGATCGGACTATATATATATATTTTTTTCGAATCATAAAAAATAAATTTGTAATTTAATTTTAAAAGAACAAAAATCCGTAAAATTAAAGGACGTTTATGAAAAAAAAAATAAATAAATAAAAGAAGCCTGGTAAGAAAAGAAGAAATATATACCGGGAAGAGTGTTGAGTTTTAACCTTCTCTGTGGACTACGGTGATACTCTCTGTGAGCTACGAGAGAGGGAGAGGGAGAGAATACGCCATGGGATGGTTTCTCTGTTCTGGAAGTTCAAATAAGAAGGAAAAGAAGCAGCAGGTTCACAAGGAAGACGATCCGATCCCATCAACTTCAGGTAAAAGTTTATGAACATTGTTCAGCAATCTCTCGCTCCCATTTGCTTCAATTGGAGAATCTGCTGTAGTTTTTATGCAAATGTACACTGCGGAGTTTAGCTTCCTCAACTTTTGATTTAGAATCCTTTGGCAATAGCAATGGTCCTGCCATTTTGGGGGATTAACTAGGATTTCGAATGGGGTCTTCTTTGTTTTTTCGAGCTTGTTTTTGTTCAGGAGGTATTGGGGTTTGTTTTCAGCTTGAATTGAGTTAAACAAAGCGGATTTGTTCTTGAGTTTTTTTTTCCCCTGTTGAGCATTGTTGGAGGCTCTTTGAAATGGTTTGAAACTTTAATTTCTCTTAGCAGATTGTTGATGGTTTTTTTTTTTTTTTTTTTTTTTTTTTTTTTTTTTTTTTTTTTTTTT
>NW_019268525.1:1332140-1359596 GCF_002738365.1 Cucurbita moschata
TTATTTTTTTTTTTTTTTTTTTTTTTTTTTTTTTTTTTTTTTTTTTTTTTTTTTTTTAGAATTCCAATTTCGATTTTCTTTTCCGTTGATGCATCAATCTTTTCATCTTGGGTTGTTGGACTGTTAGATGTCATCTTGTTGAAGATCAGACTGTCATAAAATGCTTCCTGATTTCTTTTTTGGGAAAAATAATCCTATTGTTTGCAAGTATTCTGGTCTCTCATGAATGCAGCTAATGCTGATGATGGATCTCATTTCCTACCGTTTCCTATTAAATATGTGAGAATCATTCCATGTTACCTGTAATTTCTTTTTCAATGATGATCGTTTATTTTAATTATCAAAATTTCCTTTTGATTCCTTTGCAAAACTTTTTACTGAACATTATGTTTAATATGCAGAAAAATTGATGGTAAAGGGGTCGTTTAATGGGAAGAACGAGGCTCTAAAAGATGGAAGTTCTGATCAGATTTCAGCACAAACAATTACATTCTCATTTCGAGAGTTGGCAGCTGCAACAAAGTATTTTAGAGCAGACTGTCTTTTAGGTGAAGGAGGTTTCGGTCAAGTATATAAAGGACGACTGGAGAGCATAAATCAGGTAGATTTTAGGTTTTCTTTTCTTCATCGGAGTAAACGTGACAATGTCGAGTTTTAGTACCTTAAACTCGCATCATTTGACACATTCCGCAATACACACGTTCTTAAGTCAAGTTTGTTTTCACAAGCTTAATGTTCTATTGCTTTATTTCTTCATCTGTGAAGTCGGTATTGGGTATCTCTGCTATCTATGCTGCAAGATTGAACAGTCCTAAAATGTTTAGCTATCTTATGCCATAGGATGCAATTTCGTGGAAACATTTCTTACCAATATAGCTGACCTCACTCGTATCAATGTTGTTATTTTATCGTCAGCCAGTAATTTGCATAATGAAGATAGCTCAGTTGGCATGTTAGCAGTAACTTTGCACCCCTTCCCCTTTCCATGATCTTATTGCAGCTCATAAGGAACATTATGATGATCTAGCTGAGATAAATGTGGTTGAGATTATTAAATCATTCTATGATTATTCATTCTTCGTTGTGAGAAACAATTGAAATTTGTATCTTGAATATACTTATAAAAACTGTCAGAAGAAATGTAGTGATTAGCAAAAAGAATTTCTTTTGTTGACTTACTCATTGCTAAAATCATCCATTCGACCTTTGAGCCTGCGAATTTGTCATAGTATATGTATTGGACTGAAAACCGTCTATAGAAATGGAGTTATTGGCAAAGATTTGGCATTGTTTATAGCTAACTAATTAAATAGGAAGGAAAATAAAGCTGTAAAGTTGTGTACTCTCTCTCTCTCTGTCTCATGCACCTAAGGCACAGATAACAAAATCTAAAGAAAAAAGGAAATGGACCAAATAGACAATTTACTGTTTTTGTTTGAAAGTCTTTATTTAAATTACTGCACGGTTTTGAATTTCTACACTCGTTCGTTGCTGGGACATGCCTTGGTGGGTGGTGCTTGAAGGTTCTGATCTTTATTCGTCTGTTGAGTACAGGTAGTTGCCATCAAGCAACTTGATCGAAATGGACTACAAGGAAACAGGGAGTTCCTCGTTGAAGTACTAATGTTAAGCCTACTCCATCATCCAAATCTTGTTAATTTAATTGGCTATTGTGCGGATGGTGATCAGAGACTTTTGGTTTATGAATACATGCCATTGGGATCTTTGGAAGACCATCTACATGGTTTGCATCTATCACATTGTCCATTATCTTCATTTTTCAGTCATCTTACCCTTCTGAATACTTCTTTAATCTTGTTTCTTTTGAGGTAATGACATCGTCATAAAATGCTTTGCCAGATCTTCCACCCGATAATAAACGACTCGACTGGAATACAAGAATGAAAATAGCTGCTGGTGCTGCAAAGGGCTTAGAGTATTTACATGACAAAGCTAACCCCCCAGTTATATATCGTGATCTGAAATGCTCTAACATCCTGCTCGGTGAAGATTACCATCCCAAGTTATCCGATTTTGGCTTAGCAAAATTGGGCCCCGTGGGGGATAACACTCATGTGTCCACAAGAGTGATGGGAACTTATGGATACTGTGCTCCTGAGTATGCAATGACTGGCCAGCTCACTTTAAAATCAGATGTTTATAGCTTTGGAGTCGTTCTGCTTGAAATTATTACTGGCAGAAAAGCGATCGACAATTCAAGAGCCGCAGGGGAACATAATTTGGTAGCATGGGTAGAAATCCATCCTCTTTTTTCATCTTCAGTTATCCAGTTCATGCCTTCTAACTTTACTTTGTTACATCAGTAAAATATATCGTGCTAAAGATCATGAAGGCAGCAACATTATTATTATGATTAGTTTTTTTTTGTTTCTGTCTCCTCTACTCTCTGGATGATCATAACTTGTAAGAAGCTGAACCATGATTGTCTGCTGTCATTTGTTTGAGTATTCATTTAGAGATCTTGAATTTTGTGGATCTGGTTTTCTTCTGTCAGTTCTTGAGCTCTATCTTTGCTGCATTTTCGAATACGATTTATGTCAGATGATATGATTTCCTACGAGAGTAGTTATTTATACGTCCTGTAAGAAATATGGGAAAGATCATATATTTATAGTCTGAAAAATCTTACTTTTCTTCATCTCAGGCACATCCCTTATTTAAAGACAGAAGGAAATTTTGGCAGATGGCTGATCCATTGCTCCAAGGACAGTACCCAGTCAGAGGCTTATACCAAGCTCTTGCAGTAGCTGCAATGTGTGTTCAGGAACAGCCTCATATGCGACCCCTTATTGCCGATGTCGTCACAGCCCTGACATACCTTGCCTCCCAAAAATTCGATCCCGAACCCCAGACAGTTCAAAACCCTCACAGTAGCTCGTCTACCCCTAGATCTTCTAGAAGAGAACTGTGAATTTGTTCAGACAAGAAGCTAGCATGAAACCAACCAATATGTTCAAAATCTAATCATCTGATTGTTGCAATCTTCATAACCCCTTCTCAGCTTTCTCTATGTTTCCATGCTCTGATGCGATGAACGAGTACACAGACATGTCTCATGGTGTCTGTTTATTAACCTCTTCTAAGCTGCAGTTGCATACCAGATAGCTCCTCCTCTACTCCCAGGTTTTGATCTCCTCAGAAAACTTTTAATTCTTTTGTGATAATTTTTATAATTTATTCTTCCTCGCCTGCTTCAATCCGTTTGCTTCTCCACCTCCCCTCTCCTTTCTGTTTATTTTGCACAAGATTCTTTATGTACAATTGAGCTTGGTGTTGTTTGTATCTATATAGAAATAGATCTCTGCTTCAAGGATTGGAGCAGAACTAATAGATGGGACACAATTTCTCCCTTGATCTGCCTTGTTTTCAAAGCTTTTATGATTTTTTTTTTTACTTGGTTCTGTGATAGATGGTTTATTTTTAGTTCAACGAGAGATCGAGGCTCTAATTAGTTCAAATGGACGCTGTGTTTTGAAGCCATTAAAAATGAGTTAAAACCGTCCAGGCAAGATGAAATGAATTCCTTTTTATTAGTACAGGCACACGTCCTGCTCGACTTCTCAGAATCAGCAAGAGTGTGTATGAGTTGGGTTGGGTTTGGTCAAGCGAATTTATCTTTTAAGTATTCTAAAAGACGGTTTTCTGTATTGCTATTATTTTTTATTTTAAGAATTTCACACCTAATGGAGATATTCAAGAAATAGATACGGATTAATTGCCAAGTTACTACTTTGTTGGCTTGGTTGGTGGAGTTAGGTGGAAATTCTTTAAATGAATAGGTTACTAAAATATTTGAAATTTCTTTCCAAATTTAAATACTAAATCATTAAAGTTTATTGATTTAATATTAAATTGTAAAAAATGTTAATTAATAACATATTTGAAAATGTTTAAATGTTAAAAATAATTTGATAGATTTGATTAAAGAATAATTGACACGTACTCTTTACATTGAACTTCAAAACTCGTATCTCAAATATGTTGTACTAAAAGAATTACAAATGTGGAAGTCAATTGGGCATGCTGATAAGCTATAGGTTTCATTTGTGCATCTTATGAGCACGTTTGGATTCTCTAAGTCAATCGCTCAAACGAAAACTAGTACTTGCTAAGAATTGCTCCATGAAGATGCTTATAAAATTCAAAAAGATCGCCTCTTGAACTATTAGGTGCGCGGTGTCACAAGCATACTTGTCCAAGGCTTCAAGACAGTGTGTAAAACCAATATAAAAGAACTAAAGTTGGGAATCAAAATCATATTTAAACTATAACTTTAATCATTTTACATTGATTTCAATACAATATCATAATATCATTGAAAGAGAATACATCCTGGAGCTACTTTAGCTGCTATCAATGGCTCAGATTGACATGTGCCTCTGAAGCACAATCACAATCGTTGCCCACATTTCTAAGTTCTAACTTGTAAGCAAAACTACTCTCTATCAGAAGTACAAGAGTTTCCCCACTTCCCAATTCTGACCATTTTATTTACTCCAACTTGTGCTAATACAAAGCAATAAGAATATGCACTTGTTTTCAAATGCAAAGAATATATTTGATATATTGACTTACCACACAATACACTACAATATTTCAGGCTGCAGCTGATTGTTTGTGGTTGAGGTCCTCCAGATTAAGTGCCCGAAGCAACTTCGGCCAGGATTCCGGAATTCCTCCTGGAAGTTCAAACTCTAATAACTTCCCGCGTCTACGGTAGTATTCCTCGACAGGTTGAGTCTGCAAGAACGATTCTTCTTAAGTATTATCGAATCAATGGCGTAAAGTACTAAATGTGAAGATGAACAATGTAGCTAGGATCAGCCACATGATGCAGACATGTTTGTATGACATAACACAAGGATGGCAACACTTGGTGAGTCAATAGCTCCACCAGAGTAAACATTTTTTGTTTCGAACGTGTGACCGCACATAGAACGCAACACTCATGTAAAAAGAAAGTACCAGAGGAACCATCCATATTCTTTGACTTCGTTACGAAGTTACAAATATGAAAAATGCACAAAACTACCTCCCGTCTTCAAAGAGCTCGTGCTTGAAGCGTAAAAGACGATTTGCGTAATTTAATTCATGAAAACATTGGTAGTAAACATTTTGTAATGAACTCATACCGTTTCTTTATATATTCGGAGACGTTCCTTAACAACTTCTTCAGTATCATCTGATCGTGTGATAAGTTTAGATGCACAGTTAGGAGGAGGAAGAAGGGGAGCCATGTATAATTCAGGTCTGCCTTCCTTATCCTTGATGTCGATACAGGAAACGTTATAATTTCCTCCACACTCACTGCATATTCTCCTACCAAGGCATTTCGCGAGCAGTGCTTCTTCTCGCAGCTTTAGATTAATCACCAAATCAATATCAGTCACCCCCTCCATTATTTCCTGAAAAAGAAAGGGAAAAAAATGAACATGAGCCAGCATGCTAGACCCGTATAAGGCTAACAAAAAAGAACAAGAAATTAATGAACTTTTGCTATCAGAGTAAGAAAAGTTTATTACGGATCATCAAAGATTTCTTGCTCTAAAACAACAAGCATTTCCATATTATACATAAATAGAGGTTCTTTGTTATTTGCACGTTTGTCTCAGAGAAAGTCATTAATCATATCAACTCATTTGCAAGGAGAACTGCAGAAAATAAAAAGCTCTGATCCCTTGAAGAACACCACGAGACAGAAACTTTTCTTGTCAACATGCAAAGATTTCACTAAGACTGTAATTGAGATTCCATACAAAAGGTGTCATGATGTTAAAAAACAAAGAAAAAATCCTTATACAACAAAGATCTCACCGCTTGTCTAATAGTTCGAGGGAAGCCATCAAGAAGGAACCCAGATTCACCCTTAGCTTCACCAGCTTTAAGACGTTTGGATAATAAATCAAATATGATTTCATCTGAAACCAATTTTCCTTGTCTAACAATCTCTGCAAGCTGCAAAAGTTCGAGGCATGAATTAAAGGGCTCGCGATTGACTTTCAAATTGAAGGTAATTCGCCTTCTAACTCATCGTAGTCATTCTGAATGAATTTACTTCCATAAATCAATGTACAAAACAAAGAACATGGTCAATAATTCCCAAAACTATAGGGATTTTAAAGCATTGGATTAATCATTCACTTGCATAAAATGGGATCAGCGAAATGATAATGCAAATCCAGAGTCACGCATGAATAAACAGAAGCCATTGTAGGCGACAAAATTTTTACATGCATAGAATCTGTCATGAAATCATGAGACATGCCAAAGGATCACTTCAGTCCAATTCCTGTAAGTGATCGCTAGAAACGTTAATGTGGCATGATTCACTGCTTCAGATTGGAAACAGAACAGTACCCAAGAGAAAGAGGAAGAAGAAGAAGCCTGATTCATAGTAACCCTCACGAATTTCTGTCTTCTTTCAGGAGCAGGAATTTAGGATGCATTCGGTTCCCACATGCAATATAACCAAACAAAATGCTCGATACAACATCTTCCATGATCACAATTTTCAACTTCAGAATCGACCCATTATTTCAACGATCATTTCCGTAAGAAGACACGGTTTCCGTCACATAAATCATAATCAATTCGATCTCTTAGTCATTTTGATCTCTATATGTAAAGAAACTAAACGTGCATCCCCTCTCAAAAACAAAATTAACGAACAGCCAAAAACCAGATCAAATTGAACAGAACAATTCTCAATTCTTAACAGAACAAAATCAAACGAAACCAAAAAAAAAAAAAAAAAAAAAAACCTGAGAAGCGAGAGGACCAGAGGAAGAGAGCTCCTCACGGACGAGATCACCGGTGGCGATATGAGGAACACCAAGCAAACTGGATAGCCGAGACGCATAAGTTCCTTTCCCAACCCCAGGACACCCCAAAAAAACCCACTTCACATTCCTATCCGTGGGACGATCACCACGCGAAGGTGCAGAGCTCCCGCTCAGCATCGACGATTTGAGGTCCACTTCAGACTTCAAAGAAGAAGAAGAAGAAGAAGAAGAAAAGGCCTTCAACAGAGCATAACGGCAAAACATGGAGGAAGAGAAGGTCGTCGCCGCCGCCCTCGCTCCGGCAAAGCGGTAGAGTGGCGCCATGATTAGGCGGTGCTGATTGAGAATTACAGAGAGAAAAGGGGAGAGGCTTTCCGATTCGAACAAAGTTGTGGCCGAGTAAAAGTCTATTTTAGTCTCTCTTTTTTTTTTTTTTTTTGCAAACCGTGGCTGTCTTCCCTTCCTCTCTTTGCTTCTCTCTCAACCTTCAATACTTTCCTTTTCAACTAAAAAAAAAATTAGTCTCGATTTTCACATGTGTAAATACTTTTCTTTTTCTTTTTTTTTCTTTTTTTTTGTTGGAAGTTTATGTTTTGATCCCTTTATTTTACTTTTTCTAAAACGTGGTCCTTCCGATTTAAATATTCCGATAAAATATATATAACATATTTGCACCGATAAATAAGATGTAATCCATAGATATATAAAATAAAATATTAATTATCATCTTAAATATTAATGGTTTGATTTTTTAATGCCATAATTATTCGACTATGTATATATATTCTTAAAGTAAAGATTCTAACCTTGCACCCACGTGTAGATAAACATTTTGCTTTGATGAATCAATCTTAGATCTATTTGGCTAAACTTGTATTTCACATGTCAATTATGAGATAAAAAGTTGCCTCTATCGGTCTGTTCATCTTTTACACCGATGTTATAGTGGAGAGGGGTTAACTAGTACGAGTGTGTCAATGTTGTTATATTTATGTGTATAATTGATGAAAAACATAAAGTATATAAATTATATTTTATTTGAAAAATGGGACATGTTTTTTATTTTTACTCTTTTTCTGTATTTTTTCTATAAACAAATTGATTAATATTAGCCCATGAAGAGATATTGATTCAAAATATCAAAACTTTAAAAAATCATAAAAAAATATCAGCCAGATATTTTTTTTTTATAAGTTTAATCTTATAATAACGAATTCGAATCTCATTCACGGAAAACATTATTGTAAAATTCACCTTGGAAGCATTATGATAAAGTTAAAATTATGAAAATGGTTACTTCCCAACAGAATCGACACTTTCGATTGTTTGAGAGGGATTAAAACTATATCAATTTGAGCATAATTTACTCACTCCTTCGAAGTCAGAGATTCAATTTAAACATAATTCAACTAGGTAACGTAACTTATTCTGTAAGTTGAAAGTCCATTTCTCCGCCCGCCCTAATTTGCAATGTTTTATATATAAACAACAACAAAAAATGAAAGCATGTCATATATTATACCTAAAAACACGTAGCAAACAACCACAAACGTAGCATAATAAATAAGCCAAATATAACTCAACTAGTTAAAGACCATATATAACTTAAGTAGCTCTAAAATAAGCATTTGCAATAGGCCAAAGAATATCGAGAGTCGCCCTATGAAGTAAGGAAAAGAGAAAGAGAAGCGCAGGAGCGAGGAAGGAATTGAATACGCAAGAGAGACCGTAAAGGTAAAGGTATCTCCACATTTCCAACCGAGAGAAGCCTCTTTTTAGACCTTCTCCTAATCCGTGTTCAACGACTTTTGTGATTATTGGATAGGTTTTGTATTTTTGGATTGAAGACTCTTTTTATTTCTAATTCTTATAAGTTGAGTTTCAAAAGTTTAAGATTAAGAAATTCAAGATTCTATAGTATGTTTTTGAACTGAACAGAGGAATATGTTATAAAAGTGATGAGTTCATGCGTTTATTTATTCTACATAGGCTTCATAAACTTTGTAGCTTGGGATATGTACGACCATACACTAAACATAGGCTCAGATTTCTTAACTCTATACTGCACTAGTCTGACCTACGAGTCAAACATCGAAGTATATCTACCTCCAAAAACTCTCGAACCTTGTTTACAGTGAAAGAATAACGAAAGAATAGATTCATGGGCATATTATGAATGTGTTCTGCGTTCATACGTATGTGCCATGAATTCTCTTGTTTAAAGCTTCATTACCCATTTTAATATGGTTTACTCAGCCAGACCTATGAAGATTATCACAAAAGTGTACAGAGAAGTCAACGTGTACAAGTGATTTCGAAGCGATCGATGCTAAGAAGTTGAGGTTCAAGCTCATCAGATGAAAATATGTTAGATAGTTGTACTTCTAATTTGCTTAAACAGATGATTTGAATAAGCAAGAAAGGAGTTTTTTTTTTCTTCCTTCTAAGATCTTGGCAACGTCAATGATAGTCTAAAGCTTTAGAGGACACTTAAACACAGAAAACTAGTTTCCAAAATAACTCTCAAAAAGGCCCTAATATCAACCAACAGTCAACCAACATATGCTGTAAGTTCAACCATTATAGGTTGGCCTAGTGGTCATAAGAACCAATGAGCTTAGCGAGGCCACCTACCTAGAATTTAATATCCCACATATTTCCATATCAATCAAATATCGTAGGGTCAGACGACTATCCAGTAAGATTAGTAAACATCCAGTAAGATCAGTAAACATGCACATATGCTGAATATTTCAACGGTATCGAACAAACACATGGAAAAGGAATGAAACAAGCAAACAACCAGTAGAAGATTAGAGGATATATTCACAATGACAGCTTTAAGGTTATTTCTCTACTTTTACTTTGGAGGAAAGGCCTGAAATACTAAAGGGAGCTTAAGCATGTCTGGTCAAGCTTCTCTAATATGGTCACTACAGACCCACATTGAACCAAATTCAGCAACTTCCATTTGAGGGTTGTGTGTGGCTAAGTATTTCATGAACGGAGAGGTATAATTCAGTTTGTTTTTTCACCAGCATTTGAACGCTCTTTTCAAAACCATTGCAGAAGAACAAAGGAAAGTGTTAAAACACCAAAGCATTAGTTTAGAAGTAAATCTGGATTCACACTAACTGAAATACACAGCTATGCTCACATAAACAATAGAAGCTAACAGCCTAATGCCATGGTCATGTTTGTCCGAGACGTGTTGTCTATGGCATCCAAAACCCTTGCCTTGAATTACTTTATTGTTTTCCTTTCATGATGTATAGTTTCCTTATTATATTTTCTAAGTGTATGACATTTCGGTAGAATCATGTCTACCAATGCCCCAACTACGGGGGATCTATGCCTACCAAACTTGAATTACCTCAAAATGTACTATAGTGGGATGCAACTAGTTGTCAAATTCTCTCTGCCCGAAAAGTTACATGCTATCTAAGTCGTGAAGTAATGGCAAGTTGGAATACATAGTTTTACAATGTAACATTGAGAGCTGACTAAATAAAACCAGACATCTCAATCTTAAAATCTGTTTCCAATGTTACAAACTTGTAAGCACCAACCATAAAGAGCATAGCTCCACTCCCAAGCAAATGTTGAAAACATGTAAGCAAACATGAGCGATGTAAACCTTATAAATTGGCCAATATGCATGTGAAAATCAATAGCTTAGAAAGAATTTCAACTTTACACCAATTCTAAATTCTCATAGAGTGTCTATTTCACCTCATAATTACTTGAATTGATAACACCAACAAAAAAGAAAGCATAAAATCAACCATACATTCTGCTGCAAGGTTAATTCAGAAGGGGGTTTCGTTATAACTTACAGCTAACAGTGGAAACTCTTCTTATATGTAAATTACTGCCCCCCGCCGCCGCCGCCTTGCTCCTCCAATTTCTGCACGTAGGCCTTTAAAACCATCAGCACGTCCCTTGCCGGGGCCTGTAATGTTCCGACCAAGCTCGATGCCGGACCCTTCAACAGACCCAACATTTTGGCATAAACCTCCGCTCTCGACGGCATTGTCTCTAACGTCTTGAAATCATCCGGCCCGTAATATTTCCCCTCGAAAACCGCACCGGTGAAATCATTATCCTCGAGCTTTTTCTCCTTCTGGAAATCCCTGTAGGGCTTAATTGCGGCAGGAATTTCCTCGGAGTGGACAAATAGCCAAACATTCATGCCCTTCATGCAGGGCTTTAGGGCTTCCCAAGTAGTCCCTTCAATAGCTTTAAGAACAAGCGTGTTTTTGGCGACAATAAGTTTCGAGGTTTCAGGGAGAGATCGACGAAGTTCTTGAAATTGCTTGACGGTGAAGCCTTTGTACTTGATTCCGGCTAATAGATAGCATTTATCGAGCTGCTCCTTGACTGTTTCGACAGTTTCTTCTTTCTTGGTGCGAGAAATAGCGCCGGCGACCTTGAGACAGCGATAATGGCGGCCTTGATTGGTGGAATGGCGGAGGGGAGAGAAGGATAATGGGTTTGTGGGTCGATTTAGGGTTAAAATTTGAGAAGAAGAAGGGGTTTTGAATGAGGGAAAGCTTAGAAGAGAGGCTTCCATGGCGGAATTTCACCGTTTTGTGGAAGAAGAGAGGACAGTGTGCAGTTTGGGGCTTATCTTATCACTGGTTCCGTTTGAAGACGATGGCGGGGAGAGATATGGAAATTCGATCCCTGCGCTCTTTTTTTATTTTTTATTTTATTTTTATTATTATTTTAATTAATAACATTAATATATTCCCCCAAACAAATTATATTTTGGGTTAAATATTCGTTAAATTACTATTTTAGTTTTAGATTATTTTTCCACTGGGTAAATATAATTATGGAATTGATAAGTATTTAATTTATATAAAAGTTATTTTCTAATTCACTTTAATTTTAAAATTATATTGGGCCTCGTACCAAGAACGGCCCAAATATGAAACTAAGCCCAAAGTCCAGTTCTAAAGGCCCACAGTTGTTGGGCCCTTGTTCGGTCGGTCCAATTTAAAGCTAAGAACCACCGGTGAGTTGAGGACAAGATCGTCATTTAATCATAGCAAAGCGAAATCTGTCTTCCGCATCCATCCTCTCTTCTCCAGGTTGTAGAGGAACGGCTCTGATAAATCTGTTCGTACAAACCCTAATTATCCGAACGTCGTCTGTAATTAAACAAAATTTCTGCTTCTCGATATCTATTTATCTTCGATTTTCGTTGTGTTTTTGGCTTCCGATCGACTTTGAATGCGAAATAAGCATGCCGCCGAAGCAAGCGAAGGCCGACTTAGCGAAGAAGCAGAAGATCGTTGAGGACAAGACATTTGGTCTGAAGAACAAGAATAAGAGCAAAAACGTTCAGAAATATGTTCAGAATCTCAAGCAAGCTGTCCAGCCAAAAGTCGACCCAAAAGTAGCTGCCAAGGTCCGGGTTTCTGCTTCATTTTTGACGAACTTTAGTCTTTCGGTCAATCATGGGAAAGTTATGAATTAATGATGAATTTGATTTTTTGTGGGAACGAGAAGAAGCTGATTATTATTATTTTTTTATGGTATTGAGCAGAAAAAGAAGGAGGAAGAAAAAGCGAAAGAGAAGGAGTTGAATGACCTGTTTAAGATTGCCGTTAGTCAGCCAAAAGTACCCGTTGGTATGTGCATTTTATTACATTTCGTCTTTGGTTTTAGTTGGGTTTTGTTGTTTGTTTCGAAGCCTTCGCATTGAACTGATGTGATAATTGGTAATTTGGTTAGGTGTTGATCCCAAGTCCATAGTTTGTGAGTATTTTAAAGTGGGGCAATGTACGAAAGGTTTTAAATGCAAGTTTTCTCATGATTTGAATGTCCAGAGGAAGGGTGAAAAGATTGATATTTATAGCGATAAGCGTGATGAAGGTGAGTGACTAACGTTTTTGTTTTCTCAAAATCACCAAGTTTTCATTTCATAGCTTCTTTTGATTACTATTTGATTAAAATTCTTCACGGCCAATGGTTTTCCTTAGAAACGATGGAGGATTGGGATCAAGAGACATTGGAGAAGGTCGTCGAATCAAAGAAGAACGAGTATAAACTCAATAAACCAACAGAGATTGTATGTTTCTCATGTCCCCTTTGTAGCTTTCTTACGTTAAATTGAAATATCTAAGTTTGTTCGTTCTGACACCTTAACTCTAATATGCAATCCCTTCTTTAGATCATAACATTATTACACCCTTCTGGGTGGTAAAAGTATCACACCGTTTGTTGAAAAGGCTTATGCCGTCATGAGAATGCATTGAAGTTTTTACCCCTTGTGAATTGACTAGAAGAAATATGAACTTGTTGTATTCTTAAAAAACTTTGAAGTTCACTTGAGTATTTGGCTATATTCATTGCCTTCACATTTTATTTTCGTGCTTACACCTCGCTTCTTCAAGGCATTGCATTGAGCCGTGTTTATGTATTAGCTAGAACCTAATACATTTCCTTGTGGCTATATTTTCGGGCATCTAATCTCCCATGAATTAGAAGTTAAGGGGATTTAAGAATTGGGTGTGTGCCTGTTTAATGTATGCATGCACTGGGATTTTTCATCAACTTATAATTTGAAGGTTTAAGGATTGGTCCGGGAAGAACTGTCCTTGATGTGCTTCTTACTGTAGAAGTCAAGCTTGCTGGTCAATAGAAAAAGACTCATAATTGGTAATTCTTAATTTTAGAATTATTATTTATGAACTTCTGTTTTCAACACATAGATCATGTTCCACTCTTCAGTAACTGATTTATGTCGATTATCTTGGATTGGCATGCGATCTTCTGGAAAACTGAATATTTCTTGCTATAGTTGGTCCAAAGTTGATATAATGTTTATTATCCTATTTTAACTATCTGTTTGAAATGAATAATATACAGGTCTGCAAGTATTTTCTGGAGGCAGTAGAAAAGAAGCAGTATGGCTGGTTCTGGGTGTGTCCTAATGGTGGAAAAGATTGCCACTATAGACATGCTCTTCCTCCAGGATATATTTTAAAGTCACAAATGAAGGAACTGCTCGAAGAGGAGAGTCAAAAGATTGCCATAGAGGAAGAGATTGAGAATGAGGTGAGGATGATTCAAATTCATTGTTTATGGTCCTTATGGTTTTGATTTTCCTTTTGGTGTTTAAACCAAATAAAGAAAATGCTTTAAAAAAAAATTAAAATGCTTGAAAAAATTTACCGGCTTTAGCCTCAATTCCCATCTTCTTACCTTCTCCTTTTACTATGTTTATTTGCTTATTCCAGCGTGCAAAAGTTAAAACCACTACTCCCATTACTCCGGAGCTTTTCTTTCAATGGAAGAAGAAAAAGATGGATGAAAGAGATGCTGGTTTGGCTGCACAACAAGCAGAGAGAGCTAAGAATGATCGCATGAGGTTTCTACATTACTCATATAGTTAATTTTACTTGTAAAGGTAATTAATAGTCATATAAGTTCCATTTTGTTCTTCAGTGGTCGGGAGTTGTTTCTTGCAAATGCAAGCTTGTTTGTGGATGACGCTGAGGCGTATGAAAAATATCAGCGAGAAGAACCTGAAGCTGACGACGAACAAAAGGTAATTCTATGTGTGAAATTCGTACACAGATTGCTTGTTGCTTCAGTCATTTGCGATTCTGGTTCATGAGTTATGCCGAACAGTTTGTTCATGGCCGTGTCCTTAGTTTACATCATTACCTTGCCAGTCAAATTTCCTTCCATGCTGTCTAGTTAATGAGTTTTCTATCCCTTTATGCCCTCTATTTTTCTTTTCTTTCTGTAGTGTCTTCCCCTCCTCACTCTCTGGTTCAACAAGAATGTTATTGATCCAAAAAGGAATAAGAAAAGGAGTACAAGTAATTCTAGTCCACTAAGAGACAAGAGGGATGACTGAACGGCTCTCTAGTTGTTTAATATTAAATAGTGAAATTACAAGAAAACCTTTTTGAGGTTTCACTACTTTGAGGCTTAAAACTAGTTAAAATCCTAACTCTAACCCATACGGATTGAATAATTCTCTTTTCTCCCCCAAAGATAGACACCATCATATAGCTGTGTAAGCCCATTCATATAAAGGCTTCAACTTGGTTAATTGAACAGACTATATCAGTAGAATTCGCCGGATCCCACCATTTGAAGTTACAAAAATTGTAGAATATCCATAATCTATCAGAAGAAGGGGAGTAGCACAAGTGGTGTGTTTGGTTTTCATTATATTTGTTGCAAAGAGCTCACCAGCTTGGGAAATGATTTGAACAGTGGTTGTTCTCCTAGCAATGGTCCACCGAGTATTTAACTTTCTACAAATTGCTGATAAAACAAAGACTTTCACCTTCTTAGGAGCTTTGAAGTTCCATAGTTCATTGGAGAATGATCTTGTAATAACCTCCAACTGCTTGGCAAGGCAGTCAAACAAAATCTTACTAGTGAAAGTCCTTGGTTTATCTAATTACGGCTATTCTAACACACAAAAATCAATCTGTCGGTGAGGCTGGATCATCTCCACCTTTCTATGGATGAGGTTCCTCCTGAAATATTTTTCTAATATCTGCAAGTGTATTGGGTCAATTATGTGCACTTCGACTAATCTTACGGAACAACTGCATTGCCTAGAAAATTTATAGGATTTTAAATCCTAGGAAGTAGTCACCATGATTTCTCTTGGCCATAACAAGCACTAGGCCTTGAATAGGAGATCTCAATTCTCAACCTCCAACCTCCATCTTCCAATCCAAGTGCGCTATCAATGATTGTACTTGTTAATTGGAAGTATGACAATCTACTCTATCCTCCCATTCTAATGAAATCTCTTAATCGTCCATCAATCTTATCAACCTTCGACAGAATCGTGAAGATGTGAGAGATGGTGAATTTGTAAAGCTTTCGAGTTCGAAGGTGTGCATGATTGATATAGCTTCTTTCAAAAGAATGCCTTCATTGATCTTTGTAGCTTCTCTGCCATTCTTCCCAAGATCTGATACCTAAAACTTATGAGACAGTAGGATTTCTTCGATGAGAAGACAATTATGCGGACACCCTTGCCCCACCTTGGATCTTCATTGATTACAAAATTGGTCCTAGATAGATAGCAGTTAGAGAAAGGAACTCTGTCCATAAAGCAACACTTGAAGCTTCGATATACCAATCAAAGCTTTGTAGACGTTCCTTCTCAAGACTTTTCGTGTCTTTTGCATCTCAATCACTGTGAAAATCATTTGAGAGGGCAAACCGTTGGAAAACGAAGCCTGCACTCAAGGCTATTGTTAGCACCAAACAAGTCCCCCCTTGGCCTTCCATTTAATGGTGGATAGATCTGGTAGGAGCATTCCCAATTAGCGGTTGGGCAAAAGCAGCATTCAATTATGGACTTAAGATTAAAAGTTTTATCATTTAAGAATAGTTATGAAGTCTAGGCATTCTACTTTTGGGGCATTAAGCTTCAAATATTCTTGTATCCTTTTTTTTACCACGTGCAATTTCAGGCCGAGGATAATTCAACGGGTAGACCCACTACCTCAACAAGTGCTGTGGATGATTCTGAGGATGTTCTCTTGGATGATGACGACGACGACGACGAACTAGATCTTGACGAGCTAAACGAGCTCGAAGCAAGTTTGTCTAGAACGTCAATTCAGATCCGGGAGCCAGGTATTGAGCCCTCTTGAGACATTTGTTCATTACTGCGGAGTATGTGTTTGTAATTTGGTAAAGAATTGAAGAACATAATGGATTTGAGTTTATGTTCTCTTATTTAGAAGTGGAATGACTCCAATGGTTGCCATATAACATATTCAAATTTTGACTCCCTGTTCTTCTGTTTGCCCCTTTAGCCTCAGTGTAAACAAGCTATTACTGGTTTGCAATAATTTCGACTCTACTTATAATTGTGCTCGTTCTTTCACCATTTCGTTATCGTAAAAATTTAATCTCATGATGTTTGCAAGACTAACCAATTACAAAAGAATTACTGTGAAGTGTACAAGTCACGTTTTAATATAGTTCGATAAAACCATGGTTATCGTGCTCGGGATTACGGGCTCATGTTTAGGCTCACTTGATTCTCATTGGGCTAAAAATACCCATTTATTCGTCATTTATATACAAAAACAGCTCATAATATAAAACACAGCCACAATAAAATAATTAAACTCTCAATTTTATTATTATTTATTCAAAATTCTAACTCCCAATAGATTTTAAATCCACATTTTATTTTTTTTGTTCTTTATTTATCAATAATTTATCTCGTTTGGTGCTAAAAAATCTCAAATATTATTGTTATTATTATCACCTTTTCTTATTATTTAAAATTAATAACACGTGTTTTCGTACACGCTAGAATGATTGGTGGGTCCTTATGGGAATATAATACGACGAGGCAGGATGGTCCAATGGTTCATCATTCAGACAGCCGTACACGTGTACGGCATGGACGAGACCAACGGAAGGTGAAAACGAAACGGGATGGCATTTTGGTAATATAGTGGAGGAGAAAGGATAAAATTGATAATTATAGACATGAAAGGAGAGGAAGAGGCCACGTCATCGGATTAAGGGAGAGTTGAAAACCTCGTACTTTTTTCGCCACAAAACCCTTTTTTTTCTTAATTTTTGTTCTTTTTTTTAATTTTAAAAAAAAATTCTTAATCAAGTTGTCTGTGTTTTTTTTTTTCTTTTTTTTTTTTTTTTTTTTGGAGTTATGTCCAATTATTGAAAATTGTCTTGTACCCCACCTGCCTCGAATTGATGCCTCTTTTTTTCATTTTATTTAATATATTTTATGATATTTTGTTTTTATATATTAAGTAAATAAAAATAATAATTTATTTTTAATTCCACGTGGTTTCATGTTAGTAGATTGGATTTATGTGTTTAAAGCAGACTTAGCCATTTTTTCTGGGAATAATTTCGTCCATCTAATCGGATATAAATCAGAGTGATAATGACTCTTTAAATAGTTTTTCCACTCATTCATCATTGTAGAATTTTGAAAATTCTTTTGTTTTAAGTCGGAATGTAATATTTCAGTGCCCTCCAACAATTTTAACAAAATAATCCGCTATTTCATTCTTCATAAAAATTGATATAATGGGTACTTCAACAAAAAAAGAGTGACCTCTTTTCAAACCGAGAATAAGAAGGGAAGGTAAAAAAGAGTTAACAACCGGCACAATAGAGAGTGGGAGGTAGGTGGACGATATGCCTAAATCAGATACAGCAAGTTCAGTCTTATTACGCATATTAGAGAGGAGGGAGAAGTCGAGCCTAAGCGCCTATGGCACGAAAAGGTTCATTTTTTTTTTTTAATGTTTAAAGTAAATGTGTTCATCAAGGTCGTAATTCGGCATAACCCTTCCTAATTGGGATAGAGAATTCTCTTTTATTTCTATTAAATGTGAATTTAACCAAATCAAACTAATTCTATTAAAATTATCTTCTAGACAAAATTACATAAATTTAAATATTTAATTATATTAAATAAATTAGTCAAAGGATAAATAGGTAAAACTAAGTACGGTACTTAATTTCAAATCTTGCCGTACCTTAAAACATGTCTTTTGACTTTAAGATAATCATATGTCAATTTATTAATACAATTTTTATTATTTAAATATTTTAGGGGAAAAAATACCCAATCATTCCTTACTTTTAGAAACTTCCTTTTTTAGTTGAAATGTAAATAATTAAAATTATATTAATCAATACAAAATCAACGAGGATGGTGTAAATTGACTTTTAAATCATTTATTTGAGAAAAATATACCTTAAAACTAAGTCTTATATGGGAAAAAATAAAATAAAATAAAGGGCATTATGGGAAGAATGCTGTGGATTTTTATAAATTATTTTATTTTGTTTTTTCAGTAAAGTCGTATTCATCCAGATGTCAATGAATAAATAAATGTATTGTTATTTTCTATTAGTAATTTTATTTTAATTTTTAATTATGTATTTTTTTTTAAATCAATTTCAACCACTTATTTGTCAAATATCTCAACTGGGCAATAAAAATATCTATCCTAGAAAACTAATTTTATATAAAAATAAATAAATAAATCCTAATATTTAATTCCTTTTTTTTTTAATATGGCTTATTTACTTTTTCTTTTTTTTGTAAATAATTGAAATTTTAAGAAATAAAAATATAATATTTTATATAGAGATTTAAAATTAAAATAGAAAATTATAAATATAGCTTTGAAAAATAAAATAACATGGCAAGTAGTATGCATGATATACTTACTTTTTAAAAATATTGGGATTTGTTTAATTTATTATTAGCACTTAATTATTAGTAATTAAAGGTGCAGTGATTTAAGCAGTGACGATAATTGCATCTATATGACGCGCGCGCGTGATTCACGCATTCAATCGCGTTACCAAATTCGCAATTAATAATAAACATTATCCAATGACAAGTCTCCACGTGGCGAGTTTTGATTTGTTGGTTGTAATTCGACATTGATTTCCGATCAGTTTGAAATATTTTAATTGCAAAGATCCTTTAATTAAAAGAAAATTAAAACTATTATTTTCATAAGATCCTCCTTTTTCAATTAATTTACCACTAAATTTTTAATTAATTTAATTTAATTATGTTTACGGAAATATTTCGGTAAAATTAACCCAAAAAAATTGTTTTTTTTTTTAATTTTATAATTTCTTCGGCATGGATTAACTAATTTGTCAACTTCTCCCTATAAATAGTTATATACTGTGAGCGTTGTTGTTACTCTCTTGCTTGCATATATAACATCTCTTTCAAAATCTCTCTCTGCTCTTGTTTTCTAAAACCTTATTCTTAAATGGATGCCAGAGACTCGAGCATATGTTGCTTGGCCGTAGGCAATGTAAGAACGAATTGGCTTAGCTCACTTGTCATTGGAAAGTGAGTGTCGCACAATCACAAGTCCGCTGCCACCAAGAGTGCAATTGTGACAAGATGATTTGAACTAACTACCTGAATCATCTCTACCATTAGAAGTCATTAATGGATTGATTATACGACAATTAGCAATCACATACCAACGAGGCGGTCCTTTGTATTGGCTGATTATATGAGTCGAGTAGCTAACTAAAGAAAATCGAGTCGAATACTAGCAATTTAACGAAGATTCAAAGGAATTAACGAAGAGAATTTATATTTTAAAAAGAAAGGTGGGATATTTTAGTTGTTGAACCATACAGACAAACAAAGGAATCGACAAACTTTATATAATTTCCTCCAAATGTTACATAATTGGTTGTCTTACAATTGGTCCACACAAAAAACACAATCAAAATAATTGGATGGTTGGAGGATTTTTTTTTGTTTGGACTCTCAAGTTCTTTCCATTTTTCGACCATTTTTTACTTCTTATTGGTCATTTTAACTCGTACATGCATCAATTGAGAGTGGACTTTTGATTTGAACTCTTCGTGCTTTTAAAGTGCGTATCGACATATTTAGGTGAATTATTGGAGATACAACGACTTTTTGTGATTGAGACCTATCACGTATAGATAATCATTATACATTCGATTGTTAGGTTAGTTTAGGCACGAGAATAACACAAACTAATATGAAAGTTTAAGGAAAAAAAAAAAAAAAAAAGCATATGTTTAACCTACAATGAAGCCCAATTTTAACATTCATTAACAATAGGTGCTCATGTGACTCGCGAACTCGATCCACCCAGACTATCAAACTCAAACCATAAAGATTGGGTTGGGTTGGGTTGGGTTAGATTTTTTTTCAATTTTGGTCGAGTTGAATTTATTGAAATTGAAAATATCATGGCGGTTCACGACTTGAAATTTTTTTTTTGTTTAGGGTTAACCCGGCTAACCCGATAATAAAGTTACAATCCAACCCTACCCTATTTTTAAAATTATTATGAATATTAAGACTATTTGACGTTTATAAACAATGTTAGAGACGGTTCATGGAGTTGTGAATCCAATTCAAAAATAAATGATTGAGTTATGAACCATATTCGGGTTGCTCAAATCACGGGTCTAACAATATATTTTAAAATTATATAGACTTTCTCCAGTTCTACTGGTTCTCAATACAAACTTGTACTACTAAACTTATTTTTGTGTACTTCATGTTTCTTCCTCTTTTAAATAATAATAAAATTGATTGATATTTTTTATTTCATTTTTATTAATTAATCAAATCAATTGACTTTTATTTATTATATAATAAAAACCCTTTTCTCGTAAATTCAAAAGTCTACATTCAACTAGCTTAAAATTCTAGGTTATCGACTCGGAATTAAATGCCTAACATGTCCTAAACATCTGTCGACAAAGAATTCCTTAAACTTTCTTATCCACTTGGCCTACCTATTCGTGACAACCCCACTCTAAAATAAAGTAAAAATTCCAAGTCTTTTTTCTCATAAAGATTGTAAAAAGTATGCACTCAAAATACATTCAATAACCCGTCCCACTATATTTAACGTGCATACTCGAAAGCTATTGCTCGTACTTTTTTTAAAAATAGCTACCATTTCTTTAAAATAAAATTTCTATTATAATAAATTTGGATAACTTAGAAAAAAAACAGTAATTTTATTATATTTTTGTTTAATTTGACTAATATAATTTTTTAAAAATAATAAAAAAAACAAAAATCCTAATTTTTTTTTCAACTCCATTAAATTAATTCCGTACTAATTCAAACCAGGAGAGATAAGTACGGCATTTAAGAAATAAATAATACCGTACTTGCTTAGAAAAACGTAAATTATTTATTTATTAATTTTTTAAAAGAGTTCAAATCTAAATTGATTTTGACTTTGTAATAAATACATTATTTCCCAAAAAAAAAACCCTTTCAATTTGATATTATTAAAATGTTTAATTTTAAGTAATTTTAAATATTTGTCATGAAGTGAACTTATATAATAAGCTGATTTAAATATCTTAATTTTTAATAGAATTTTTTAATAACATAAATACATAAGTCAAGCTAATCTTTATTAATAGTTATATTTTACGTCGATGAAAAATAATAAAATAAATAAATAAATAATTTAGGTTATGAAAGAACATGGAGAGGAATCAAATGCATGGTGGATACCAAATACAAGGGAATCCTATGCTTCTTTGATGGCCAATTTATTCGATTTGTGTTTTATTCATGGACCACTCGAATTTTCAATTATAAAAATTTAAAAGTCAAATTTTATTACATAATTATATATATATATATTTATTTATTTATTTATTTGTTTCATATTGGACTCTACATTTATGTTAATTTAATGGTTTAAGACATTATAATCATATATTAAACCAAGTGTTATGCATCATTTTATTTGTCGTTAGGGTAAGTTAAAAAATTATGTTAAATTATATTCGATAATTCATAGATTTCGGGCCAAAAAAATTAGAATAAATTTTTATCCATAGATTTCCGACCAAAAATTAAAATATTAAAATTAGTTTTTATTACTTCTATAAAAAAAATGGTTTTAAAAAATAGTATGAGAATCAAAATGATATAAGCAGTGACGCTAATTGTCACTTATAGGCGCTCGTGTAGATCACGCGACTTGACTCAACGCGCCTCAGTGCGCGTGGAATCTTGTTCTCTTTCAACAGTTTTCCCCACCTTATCGTGTTTCTCGTTCTTTGGGTAGTGACTTGCCACGCGGCTAGCTCTCATTGGCTAAGTCCAGCTGATTTTTATATATATATATTATTTATTTATTATTACTTCCCATCAAACCAATACTTTTTTTAATAGTTATTTAATTTTATTGTTTTTATGTTTAAAATTAAATTATGGAAATTGCAGTCTTGTATTGCGGCTATGAGTTGGAAGGCTTCACAATCAACATAATGGAATGAGATTCAAATCTTCATTTAAACGTTTATTAATGTAATTTAAATTATATTGTTTATATATTTAATTTTTTTTATAACTTATTTTAGTAAATCAACTTTCAATTTTTATTTTTATTTAATTTTTAAATCCCTTTTTAGATTTTTTTTAATTTTTATTTTAGATCATTGACTTTATAATTATTTACCTAACCTGTTGATATAGACATGAATTAGAGTATAAATAACGCTCGATTAATAAAAATATCTATAAATTTAGTAGTTTATCGAAAAAAATATTAATAAATTTTTTAATTTTTTAATAACTCTTAAAAATTAAACAAATACACTTGTCATTAGTTTTGGACGAGAATATAGTTAATATTTTATTTCAAAATTACCCTTAAACTTTTAATAGTACCTATAACTTTAAATAAATTCATTAATACCCAAAAATCCATGAATATTTTTAAACTACATATTCAAAAATTTGCGCATTATTATATACGTATTTATTTATTAAATATTTTATGTTTATAAAAATATATATTTTGTTTTTTTTTTCTTTATTTTAGAAAATTGAATTATATTAGTAAAAAATATTTACTTTTAATTAAAGGTAATTATTATTTTTTCAATTATTTATTCGCTTTTAACTAACTATTATTAATAGTTTTGTCGCTTTCCCAAATCACAGCGGCGTCTCGGAGGTTTTATCTCTCTCTCTCTCTCTACTAAAAATGTCAGAAAACCTCCTAATTTTACTGGGTGGGTCCCAATAGTCCGTCCTGTGAAACCGGCACGTGCACGTAGCGGGTTTTACGATCGTTGATTTTCATCATATAGCTTAGGATCCGTCGATTCTGGGCGTACGAAAGGAGGGTAAAACGAATTAACGTGTGAGTGAATGCAGAGAATTATTTTTATCTTCCTCTAAAGGTGAGAAAGTCACGTGCCGGATTATGTTGCGTGACTCATGTCTCTTCTCTCCCTCCAAAAGGCAAGCATCTTTTAATGCTTCGAGTTTAATTTGGAAGGTGAAATTACCGTTTTACCCTCATTGTCGAGACTACTTATCTCGAATTCGTTCTTAAACTTTCAAGTTCATTTATTTTCGTCACCCGACATTTTAATTAGAATTTGAAATTTAAAGGCTAAGACATGACTGGTCTGCACCCACTTTTTTCGACGTGAGCTACGTGGTGTTGTGTTACTACGTTAATTTTTATATTTGAAGACACGTCGGTTATCTAGTAAGCTGTTTATATTTGGACGAGAATGTTAGTTTAAGAATTAAATTAAAAAAATGAAGGGAGGTGATTGGTTGAGAGCAAAGGATATGCATTGGTTGGGTGTTGTTTGGATATGCATCTTGTCTTATCCCTTAAATGTATATCTAAATCTGTGGGCCAAACATAAGAGGTTTCAAGAAGCTTTCTTAATTTACTATGAAAGGGACAACATATGCACCCAAAAAAAATATTAAATACTTTCATGTATATCTTTCTTAATAATATTATTTGTTCACTATTCCAATTTTGTCCTCGAGTCAATGACGATATTATTGTTCTTTATGAGGATTTTTATGGCAAATTTGACATTTTTGAGTGGTCTAGATTCACTCTCCGACCGACTCGAGTAAGTCGTGAGAGTGACATCCCAACCCAATCTAACTCTACATTTTCGATTTAGGTTGAATTGAATTGAATTGTTAGGAGAATCAAAGATATGAAAACAGTGAGTCTAATACGTACAACCGACTCCAACTTATTCAATTATGATATTTATACTCTTTTTTATTTAAAAAAGGACGTCCATTACTCGACGATAAAGAAAACTTATATGAACGCACTGTTTTAAGTGTCTGTGATAGGAAAGATGTGACTTCCCTTATTGGTTTAGGTGACAAAGCTCGTAAAAATTTCATCATTTTATAATTTTTTTTAAAAACACGTTTAATCCAAGGTTTGGTCTCCTATAAGAAGTTAAATCACTGCTTTAACTCTTCAACCTTCAAAATTTAGTCCATTTTGTATTTAAGATCGAACTAAAAAAATTAATATTCTTTATAAAATATTTTTTTTATATAAATTGTTATCGTGAATATTAGATATAAAATTGAACGTTAAGAAATTTATAATTTAATTTATTATTTTGTTAATAATATGGGGTATTAAGGAGAGAGAAGGGAAGAGAGAGAAACCTTAATGGAGACAGGATGTCGAATCAGTGGTCACTGACACCCAAAAATGCACAAAGCAAGAAAACAAAGAAGAAAAAAAAAAAACAATCAATCATTGAATAAAAAGCTGGAGAATGTGATGCAATCTTGACCGTTCATTTTCCTTTTTCTTTTTCTTTTGAGAAACAAAACCCACATTGATTTGAAATTTGTGTCAGCCAACCACAAGGATCTATGCACATCCAATCCCACCCTCTCTTATCACAATCAAAATGCAAACCCTCAAATCACAGCCCTCCATTCTCAAATCAACGGCCATCATGCTCTCTCTCTCTCTCTATTATTTATAATTAAAAAAAAAAAAAAAAGACAAGAAAAGAAAGACCAATCTTGAAGAAGGTAGTGAAGGCCCACGTCATGCTTGTCGTCTTTTAGGAAATTTCCATTAATGGTTGGTTTGAGGTATAGTGGAATTGGATTTGATTGGACTCATAATGGGAAATTTTCCATTATCAAAATTGAACCATTTATGTCAATAATTTATCATTTAAAATGCATCGACTCGGTTTGATCTAACTCATAAACCGCCTACTTACAGTTGGTTGGCTAACAATGATTCACACAGACACGTAGAATAGTTAATTTTAAATATAAACATTATTAGAAAAAAATCTCATATTAAGATAAATGATAAGTGGTACAAGTTATACATTAATGTTGACTTTATTAAGTTATTGTTCAAATTAAATATTAAAATTTCTGGAAGCATATCGTAATATTTAAACATATCTTTTTTTTTCTTAATTTATTTTTAATATATTTAAAGGCTAGTTGTTGTATCGGGATTGTGAGTAATTTTAAAATAAAATATAGAATTAAGTATTTATTTAATTAATTTAAAGGCTAATTATCTGTTGTTATTAAATATTAAAATTATTACTGAATATTATTAACGAGGGTGGATAATAGAGATATAATAATAAAAAATTAATTAGTTGGAGGTTACTAGAAAAACCGCCGCTTAGTGGGAAGCCATATATTGCAGCTGTTTAGACGCGAGGAATCTGAGCCGTTGGATCCGTTGGTGGAGTTGAATATTCAACCGCCAGGACCAATCAAACGTGCCACGTAAGACGGTGGGCCATGTCGAAGAAAAACTCGTTTTTGGCGCTGTCAACGGTGTTGGCGGAGGATTTAAGATCAGCCTATGAGAGATCGCGGTCCTGGAGTAGTGGCTTGAGCTAATGAAAACTGGCCACGTAGACGTATGGAAAAATACGTGGAAAATATAATGGAGTAATTAAATTGAGTGATTATAATTCTTGTTGGGGTAGATGTCTGTCAGCTGGATTGGTCACCGACCAATGAAGTTGTGGAGTAATTGCGGCTAGGTGCGGGTGAGGGTGAGGGGACCGAGGTAGGAAACGTCGGAAGTTGCCTGATTAGGAAAATTTACTGTTTTTTTTTAAAATAAAAATGGAAAATTGAGATATTCTATTTTTCTTTCTAATTTTTTTTAAATATTTTCGTATAAGCTCTAGTGATTTGTGACATTACTTTAATCTTATTGAAAAAAAATTAAATACTAAAATAATTTTTATACAAAGTTAAAACAAATTAAAAAAAAAATCAAAGCTATGGAACGTATAGATCTGAGAACGGTGCCGTGTTTGGATTCATTACAATTAATAATATAAAAAAAATAGTGTATTTTTTAGGTATTTATTATTAATTTGAACATATTCTTTAAATTTAATGCCCAAAAGGTTGAAATGGGTTTCAAACTATTCCTAAAATTGGTTTAGATTTCAGAGTTTAAAGATTTGCTCTTACTTTATCGGGACCTGTTTCTCTCAGCTACTTCCTTTTCTGTTCTCTCTGATCAACTCAGCCATAGCCATAGAAGAAGCTTGAACAAGAACAGCCCACAAATTCAGAAAAGAAAAAGAAAAAAATCTCCTTTTTAATCTCTTTTCTAGAGATTTTCTTCACTGGGTTTTGTTTTTTGTGTTCAAAAAGTTGTGGGTTTGTGTTAATCTCGATAAAAATACTGTTTTTTGTTCTTATTTTTTCCAGTTCGATCTGTTTTGCTCTGTTTTTCTCTGTTTTGCTCTGTTTTTTTAAGATCGATCCAGAGGAATTACAGAGACGATGTTGAATCTTAACGATTTGATTATCAACTGCGATGAAACTTCGACGAATCGGACTGTAATGGAAGATTCTGAGACGTCGAATTCTTCTGTCGTGAATGCCGATGAGGTCTGCAACAGTAGAGATGAAGATTCCTCTGTTTTAATCTTCAATATTCTGAAAAGGGAAAATTCCGGCGGTGGTGGGGGTGGTGCGTCGCGGGAATTAGTGACTCAGGCGCTCTTTCCAGTGGCTGGAGGGTGGGGAGAAACTGGGTCTCCGGTTCCGAAGTCCCATTGGTTGAACCTGTCGTCGACTGGTGATTTCGGCGGCGAAGGCGTCGGTGGAGGAACTGCAGAGCTGAAAATTGTGCAGCAGAAACAGCAGCAGGTGAGGAAGAGCCGCCGTGGGCCGCGGTCCCGGAGTTCCCAGTACCGGGGAGTTACTTTTTACCGGCGCACAGGAAGATGGGAATCTCATATTTGGTAATAAAAAATTCTCAAATCTTGGTCTTTTTTTTTTTTTTTTTTTTTTTTTTATTCG